>NC_044053.1:3717800-3730300 GCF_902167405.1 Gadus morhua
GGGGACTAGGGAGCCACGGTGCGGTGCTCCCCCCTGGGACCCTCGGACCAGCCGCTCCCAGACGTCCATTTGGTATGACCCCCCCCCCCCCCCCCCCCCCCCAGCCAGCGAGGGGTCAGCTGTGCGGTGGGAGGCCCCCCGGAGCCGTGGCGTAAATCAGCCCCCCCCCCCCCCCCCCCCCCCCCCCCCTTCCCCAACCCCCATGGCGGGAACCCGGGGCCGCACACGGTCCCAGCTCCGGCCAGGCTCCATCCGTCCCGGGGCCCCGGAGAGAGCGAGCTGGGGGGGCCCGGAGCAAGCGGGCTGGGGGTCTGGGGGTCTGGACAGCGGGTTATGTGTTCGAGACCCGGGAGAGATCCATCACTGAGGGATATAGGGATGGCTGGAGAACTGGTTTGAATGTGTGAGTGTGTGTGTGTGTGTGTGTGTGTGTGTGTGTGTGTGTGTGTGTGTGTGTGTGTGTGTGTGTGTGTGTGTGTGTGTGTGTTTTGGGATAGGGGAACATTATTGTGTACATTTGGTGTGTGTGCACGTCTGTCACTGACAGTGAGTTCATATGTCTGTGTTTATGTGTACGTGCTTGAATGTGCATTAGTATGAGTACGTTCATATATTTCCCAAATGTCCCATCTGGGTAATAAAACATTTTTTATTACTCAGATGGGAACACACAAAGGGTGTGTGTTCACGGAATACATAGAGCGTTTCTCGCCGATGTAGGCCATGATTAAAAAAACTCTGACAAACATTGCAACGAACAAACGCAACCCCTACTCTCACTGAAACTTTCACACACTCTCTCACGTCCATTTCCTAACCCCAGGCGTCTTTCTAGCATTCGCTCACGTTCGTCCGTGCGTCCTCAAAACCCTTCAGCGCACACGAGGGCGAACTCCGACGCTCGCCCTCGTCCCGCAGAATCCCGCCGTGACTCGTCGTGCCACCCCCTGCGGACGACCGCGGACACCCTGTCATTTGGCGGTTACGACCTCGGACTCTCGAAGCCCACCGCCGGCGTAAGAAACAGCCTCGCTTTTAAGTGGTCGGACAAGTCTCTGCACTCGACCCGCAACGACCCTGCCTCACCCCCCCCCCGCCACCTGGAGTCGTGACACCTCACCCTGGACGACACCCCCGGGCAAGATGGCCTCCTTATTGCTCCTCCATCCCCCCCCCCCCCAACCCCAACACACCTCCACCCCCCCTGGTCCTGGACTTGCTCCCTTCCAGCCGGGCTCCTGCGGCTCCAGGCCGTTGCATTAACGGACCCCAGGGGTCATAAACTGCTAGCCGGACGGCTCGGCTCTGCTCTTCGTCCCCCCCCCCCCGTCCCCCCCCAGTGACCAGACCAGTTGTTCACCTTACTCACCGGGGGCCCCTTTTGTGAGGCCCTTGACAGGCTGTCAGTGGCAGACGTGAAGAGTAGCGCGCGCAACACTCCCCCAGCGCGGGTACGCTATCCGGGACGGAGGTGATAGCGTACCCGCGCTTGGGGATACCCTGGGGGGATGCGCGCGCTACCTTGAGGAGACTTTTTTTTACGTCCCCCCCCCCCCCCCCCCTCGTGCCGCCAACGCCGCCGCCGCCGCCACTACGAGCTAACAATAACGCTGAGAGGCGTTGAGGACGGGGTATAGCTGTTGGTTTTGGCTGAGGTGCGCTTGTCGGAGCGGTTAAAGATTATTATTTCTCAGCGGGGGGGGGGGGGTTTGCTTTTGTCAGGCTGTGAAATGTGCCTTTAAAAATATAAAGATCACATTTATCTGTTGGAGAGATGGCTATCAGGGGCGGAGGGGTTGAGTTATGTATCTGGGGTTATTGAGGGTCGGACTAGCCGAACATTTCTGGTGCCGTTACTCTGATGGGCCGGACTCCTGTTCTGTAATCTGAGTGATTCCTGACCGTCACCGGGGGTCGAGGGCAGGACACGAGACCTTTACTGTGACACATGTAACCCCGACACAAAAATAGACACCCGCACACACACCGAACACACAAACGCACAAACGCACGTGCACTTTTTGAATGCGTCATCCTTAGGAGAGGACTAAACTGCCAAACAGGATTTACTTTGTCAGTGTCAGTTTTTGTAATCCGGTGAAAGGTCATCGGAAGCCCTGAATAAATGTACAAAATGTGTTATGAAGATGAGTAGAATTACATTTGGTTTTACTTTTGTGCCGTTTGTGCATAGTTCCTAGTTAATGTTTTAAACATTGTAGATTCACGGTTGATGGAAAAGTCTAATTCATTATCCTTTTTTGTGTTTTAATGAGTAGCCTTCTTTTCGTTTTTGTTAAGTTCACTTATTAACTTACCAGCTTCATTGCATCATATTGATTTTTGGGGGGAATTTGGGCTGTCTTCATTTATAAAATAGGATTAGATTTGTTACTTTGAAAAAAAGAACTAGGCCTTAATTAGATTGTAACGAAGGCTGGTTGAGAGTAGTTAATAAAGACATATCGCCGCTTGACCTCCACTACGCAGCATTTGCGCACATCGCCCCCATGTGGTCAGATAGTGTCCTGCATTTCAGTGCGGGGCTTTCTCAGCCTTCCAAGTACAATCAGCAACCAAAAGTGGCTAAAACATAAAGTATCCTAAACAAAACCTGCGATGTCCAATGGCGTTATATGGAGCTGTGGGTAATTAAAATAAAATAAAATGGATTCCCTAAAATTCAACTTATTTCAAGGAATTATTGAACATTTTCGCTTGTTGTCTGCTAAGGTTAACATACACACGTTGCATGCAGCTACATTTGATTGTAGTACCATTCATATAGTTGGCTAGTCAATAACCGAAATGATTACAGAAATATTAACTCACATAAACGCCTGACATTAGGCTACATTACCTCAAATAAATACGACCTATAGCGCCCCCAGGTGGCATCAGTGTGGTACTGGTGTGTTTTCCCCTGTTCAGTTGGGTTGGAGCTGATTGACCAGTTTTTCGGCTGGGGTCAACTTTTGTGTCCAGCAGGACCAGAGTGAGAGTGAAAAGAAAAGAAGAGTCTTCCCTAATAATATCAAGTCAGACTCTCACCATTAACACAGATTCCAACTCAGAATTTAACTGATGATTCAAGATGGTGAATCTCGATATTCCCCCTCTGAATCTGATGAAGTTAAATTGAAGACTTTTCTTCGATTCGTCGTTCATTCAAACCTGTATGAACGACGAATCCAAGAAAAAGCTCAAAATGGATGTCAACATTTTGAAAACATGGATGGATGACAAAAAAAAAAAATCTAGGACAACCAAATAGTTTTTATTTCAGTCAACTGTAATTGGCTTCCTTTTATTTCTTAATGGCAAATCAACTGCATTCATACAGCGCTTTTCTAACCAGTGGCCACACAAAGCGCCTTACAATATTGCAGTCCAGGTGAGGTTTCTCGCTCAGGGACACCTCGACACACAGCTAGGCGGAGCCGGGAATCGAACTGGCAACCTTCCGGTTACCAGCCGACCCGCTCTACCTCCCGAGTCACATGCCGCCCGTTTGTGGGTTCATACAGACACAGGTAACTAAACAGAAACGCCTGTTAATGCAGTCACAGAACATACAGAGTCGATACATCGGAAGCCCAGAGTGGTGCTAGCCAGGGTGGTCTCTACGGGTTGTGAGTCCAGGACCTCGACAGCTTCTCCTCCACTCGCTCCATGAAGGCGCTGTACACAGATCGGCTCCGTCGGTGTCTCTGGAAGGTGCAGTCCCACGTTAATACTTAGCTTCTTACTTAGGAGGTGCATGGTTGGGTTGTGGGCGAAATGTACTTTAATTTGACTGTTCAGAGTGAGATGACTTGACAGTTTTATTACTATGGTAAATTAATAATATCACTTTTATTATATTATTGGTTTGGATAGTGTTGTAAAGGGGGGTGTGTGTGTGGCAATAATATACATATATGCAAAACAAAAATCAGACAACACACAACATAGTTAAAAATAAAGAGTTTGTTATAAACGAAATAAACTAACCAACCACGGCAAAGCTGATATGATGAACGGAGACAAACGTCTGCGTACCGTAAAGGAGGCTGATCTGGGCGGCCATTGTGTCCTGGGCAGTAGAAGACGCAGGTCCCATGTTGGTTCAACTGCCCTGTAGGTGTTCATCTTCAGCACGGTCTTCATCTGGTCTCCAGAGGTGCGGTCGGACTCGGACCCGGTAGTCCTCACTGGAGGAAAATAAACAACGTATTAGTGACCTGAAGAAACAGAGATTCAAGCAGAAAAAGTCACCCAGAACCCAGACTCCTTGGTTCTACCTGGTGGCCTCCCTAGGCCCGGCCTTCTCCTCTCAATAACACTTCATGTTTCAAATAAGTAAAGACAAAATCTAGAAAGCCGTCACCAGCTGAATACTACAACAGAATTTCATAAGACACATGAACACAGTGGTCTGATGTGTGATATATACAACTATAGTCTACTGATGTGAGGTACTTCCTACAGATGTCGCGGTGGTTCAGTTTAAACTCCAGGTCGCCGGGGTCCTTCTTGGTCACAGCGGCCATGTTTGGAAGGTCGTCGTCCTGCTGTAGTGACACCAGAGAGCAGCAGTGAGCTTGTTCTCACGCTTGTCTTTGGCACCACATATTGTATAACAATATATATTACATTTCTCAAGCTTGATTGGCGTAGAGATTAATAAAACATAATTCCATACTGTTCAAAATTCATTTATTTTCTATTTGATAGATAAAGATTAAAAAACTTGCATCCTGTCTGTGGTCATTTGCTGCATGTCCTCCCCTCCCATACCTTCCTCTCTATAATAAAGCATCAAAATTGCGAAAATAAATCTTTAGAAAAACACAGATTCTCCGTACCGGTCGGAAGTCGTGCGGTCGGGGGTTCCTGTAAGGACCTGAAGGCGGGAACTTCCCCAGTTTGACAAACATCAGCTCCTCTTCAAGAGGATCCGGCGGTTTGTAGGACGTGATGAACCTCCTGTTCTCCCTCCGGCCGTGGGTCTCACCCCCTAACGCCTCCGCTACAACGCGCTTCACGTGCAAAACCGTGGAGACATCTCGTCCACGGGTACGGCCTGAGTCGAGGGAGGACCGGGCTTGAGAACGTCGGGACAATCTTCTGTCCCTCCCGGGATCTGAGAGGGACGTGTAGAGTTTGGGAGAGAAGTCTGGCGGCTGGATGCTCCACACGTCCCCCGTTGAGCGCGCAGACTCGCTCTCAGACGGAGATATTCTGCACCGGCTCCGCCTGGCGGCCAAGTTCTGTCTGGCGGAGAACAGCCGCTTACGGTCAAAAGGGTCGGGAGAGTTCGGGTACATGATGGTTAGAGGAATCTTCCGAGAAGCATGCAGTTCTCTCTGTAGGCTTTTCTCCCCAACGAAGAATAACTCCTTATTGACCGACATAAGATTCCTTTATGCACATAATATATTATCAATAATCCAAATACAATGAAAAATGCAAGGAAGCACAAGTATTTTATATTCCTGACTCTATATGGTGGCATTTTTTATCTCGCCATCTCCATCTCTGACCGAAACACTTTGACGTTGCTTAGTAACGGGGGTAAGTTGACATCTCATGAACAATATACAGACAAAAGCTGAGCTCGGTAGTTGCGAACACAAAAACATTCGCTATAGCAACCCAGGAACAACATGAGCCCTCCTTGTGCCAACAATACAGTATTTTACACTGCAATCTGGGATTAATAAAGTAAATGATATATAATATGGAATGCTTAATACACAATCATTATTCTTGCCTTGAAAGTCACAATCGTTTATCAATTTATTTAGTGATTATATTAATCCATGTACTTATAAATCACTTGGAATCCTTTTTAGTTAAGGTTGCTTGTAACCTGAACCAGGTTGAGTTCGGATGAACCGGTCAGTGACGCAGCTGAGTCAACGTCCACTAGGGGGAGCTGTCTCACACTAAACCAATTGTTTGACATGTGGTTGGTTTGGAGTATCTGGGTTATTCGTTATTGACGAACGCATTGCTTGGACTCCAAGCTGGGTTGTATTCGTTGGTACACTGTGACAATATACGGCGTTCCTTTTGATCAAATAATAAAAACGGGATATCAACTACTACTACTCTTTGTAAACGCTATAAAGCAGACAATATGTGGAATAGGGAAGGGGATTAGGGCCACGTGTGGTCCTAATCCCATGATTTATTTTCTGAGTTCTAATTTTAAAGTCAGAAAACTGCCTTAATTCTCAGAATACAGACTTTAAACTCGGAACTCCAAAAAAATTCACGTCCTAATCCTCTTCCATAAAAACCAGAGAGCTCTGGTAAAACCGAAACACACAAATAATACATTTTACACAGTAACTGACCTTCACAGTCCATGCTCTTCTAGGATATTTTGGGACCAGAATATTGGATATCTCGCCGCCAACGAAACGTTTGGGTTTCTCTTAACCTGATTCCAAAATCCAATTTTGCTGAGAACGCCGGCGGGTACGGCAGTGGACCAACTTCCGGGGAACTAATCTATGCACGAAGTGACGCATTACCGAAATGTATGCTTTCCCCTCCGTAGTGAAACAAACTGTAGATATAGCATTTTTTTTTTTTTTAACTCCCTTTTAAGCAACGAAACCTGTGAGAATGCAGTTGAGTTAAGCATTTAGAGAGCATTTAGGAGCGTTTTTAATGTGAAACTTGACTCACTTTACATCCACTTTATTAATCATGACTATGAGGAATATGGAATATGAGTCAAACAGTTCAATAGTAAGTGGTTATAGGATAAATAAAGAAATAGGTCATTTATAAAAACATATTATTGATTCGTTTTTAAACACCAATTAAGATCTCAGCACCCCAGTCCATGTGTGACAGCCGTCACACTGTCAGGGTTCAGAGGTTGAACCAAAGGGGGCACCCCTCTAGTCCACCCTGTCCCTCCAAACCTCCAGAAACCCCCACAGCTCTGCGTGGGCCAGCAGCAGTGGGACACAGTGCAGCGGGTTGATCCTGTTTTCACCCGGTAGGTGGGTGCATGGCCTGGCTGGGCAGGGGTCCGGGATCACAACATGAAACCTGATCCCAGGCCCTCTGGATCGGTTCTCCTGGGGGGGGCCCTCATAAAGGAGACGTCTTTCTCCCTGGCGCTTCAGTATTGTGAGCGTCTGACATTTACGGCCAGCCCAGCAGCGGGCGCCTCAGAGGACTTCAATGAGGGGGTCGACTGTTACCAGGGGGCCCGCTGACCCCCCCCCCCCCCGTCAGCGGGCAGATAGACCCTCCTCGCTCACTGTAGCCTAGCCGCTATCTGTAGCCGCACAAGGGATGCTAATCAATGGGATATAATCGTTTTTCTGTGGATTGAAAGTAAATCTGGGAGCCGGTGTCCAGGCGTATTGGGTTTGATTTGTTTTGATCTGTGGACCACAGATCTCGCAGGTGATTGGACGGTGGGGCGATGGTGGTTAATACAGTTTAAAATATAATCTGTACTCTCTGCTCCATTCGGAATCATGAGAGAAGAACATTTTGATAATAATAAAATAAAATCCTATGCACCAAAATGACAATGAGCCGGAATCAATTGGGGTCATGTTTGAGGTTTCAGTAAGGCTTGTGTTAGACTAGAGTATAGTATAGGTGACAGTAGGATGGAGGACCAGTAACCAACTAGCTGACTTCCGCAGGTCCTGTAGTGAACCGTGCAAGCAGAAGACCTCATCCACATGAACACAGTGGTAGTAAAGTTTAGTGAGGCTTTGTGAAGCAACATGATCAACAATGCTACAGTAGAATGAAGACAAGGGTCTCTGCTATCCTGAAGACCATACAAAGGCTCGGAAGGTTGTTTGCGAGTGTGGCTGAGGACCTTTCGGTGTGATGGGTTTTCCAGGCCGGGCCGGACGAGGGCCGTGGAGATTTACGAGGGGAACGGCTCTCCCGCTTGTCTTCCTCTCCTGGCTGTCAGACTGACAACACGCGTCCGACGGCGACAGACGGCTCGATCTCAACATAGCCCACATAACCCCTGTGGATAAGACCCTTCAAGAAGACACAATAGGCCTACATGGGTTGATGTTACGATTCACCTTTTCTTCTGTCTTGTAAATGACCAGCAGCATCACATTTCAATAAACTAGTGGAATAATCATTATGATTTATGACTGAGGGATGTAGAGCTTTATAGAATATGGTTCTGTAAACACTTATCCTTTATTATGCACAATGAAAAACAGGGATTGTAAACACTTTGAATTATGTTGGCCTTCATCTGTTTGTTGGCAGAAAGAGCGAGAGGCGGTTGATGTACATAGCGGCTGGCTAAGCATTTAAGCAGTTTAGCTTACCGTGACAACGATCACAGATATAGAACTTTAGCAGGCCTATTCTAACTCATCAGTTGAATTATTATTCTGGCTCTGTCATTCATAATCTACAAAAGAAAATGTATCTGTTTTGAGGAGTCCAAAATAAAAAACGATCTTATTACTGACCAGTATGTTGTCACTGAGGTCAACTGAATACATAGAATGTAATGGCAGAATACAAATGCAATTTTAAAAGCTTTTAAAAGTGATTAAAAAATCAATTCGCACAAGTCAAATGTCCATGTTAGTCATGGCACACACACACACACACACCAGCACACGCACACACACTCACACACACACACATCCCCAAAAAACACACACACACACGCACGCACGCACGCACGCACACACACACACACACACACACACACACACACACACACACACACACACACACACACACACACACACACACACACACACACACACACTCACACACACACACACACGCACACACACACATATTTTCCAGCACTATATCCAAACCAAAACACTGCAATGTCTCCCATATAGCCTATGACACCTTCTCCGTGCACGACTGCCTGTTACTCTTAAGTCTAGAGTAATAGGCAGTCGTGCACGGAGAAGGTAGTAGGTACCCCAGCCGGTGGTATGTCGGGGGATGCCGTGTGGCTGGATGCCCCTCCTAACAGCGTGATGTTGCTTCCGAGGCACACCGACCTCATCTGCGGTAGTGCGTTGCTCGTCGACCCTCCGGTAATAGCTTTGTTCCCAGAAGCGGGGAGCATTATTTAAGATCAAGATTTACAATATCTGAAAAAAGGGAAACTACAGACTCACCTCTGCAAGGAAAAGCGTGGTTTTTTTTTATACCCCGCGGACTTGGATTGCTGCAGGACGATGGGACTTTTACTTTTCAAAGTGTTCCCTTATGTTTTATTATTGTTCTCTAAAGAAATGCAATTTCAAACAGGTGAGTTTAAAACTTTCGATGTGAAATAACCGTAGCCTACTTTGAGGCCACTGCATGCGTAATGCTTCATTAACCCTGTGACACACTCTGCCCGGGAGAGGATCCAAAACGCACCCGGTATTTATATGCTTTCTTCTCGCTTATAACAAACCCAGAGGTAGGCTACAGCTCTCGGATTCCTTCGGGCTATTCTAGTCCATTTGTCCAGCTGCTAGACATGCCGTGTTGCATTTAAACGTGGAGCTCTCCTCGTCCATCACGGCGCTGTCGTCCAAGGGCGCATACCACGGCCAGTCTCACGGCCACTGCTCCCTTCTTACCCTCCTTCTCCTCCTCCTGCTCCTTATCGGCGGAGCCCTTGGCCTCTTGGCTCCAGGGGCCACGAAGGTGAGCCGACAAATCGGCTCCCCAGTGACGCCCACCACCGCCGGTGTTGAGGTCGGTCTCTTGTGAGAGACCGATCCGACCAATAGGAAGGAGGGAAGCGAGGGACCAGGGTCTATTGTTGTTGTTGAGACGGATGGGTGTGTGGACAGCCCCTGGAGAGATGCTGTCATCGCCTGCTGGGTCTTGTTCACCCCCCCCCCCCCCCACACACACACACACACACACACACACGAAACACCATGTCTTAATCAGACAGCAGATCACCTTTCACTGCAATTGGACTCTGCCCAGACAATTAAACTGTCTCCTTCTCCTAGAATTTCTCCTTCTTTATATTATACAATCTTGAATCTTCTATACTCCCTTTCCCTTGGGCTATAGGTTTCCCTTGCCATCTGCAGTAGCACCACACACTCCTGCCTGGGTATCTTTATTGTAGCTGCTAAGTGAAATAGTGATGTGGTTTCTATCAGTCATAAAAAAACGATCCTTTGTATGTTTTCAAGGAATTGGCATACGTGTTTCATTTTCAATATATTTCAATATCCTCTTGCAAACAAACATTCAAAGTGGATTCCATCCTAATGCATATCACACCTTCCAAGGCACAAGTAGAAGGATTCCTTCCGTTGGAGAGGGTTTTAGTGGTTCAGTCCACAGCCAAGAGGACGACAGCTCCCGCTGACCTTCAGAATTACAGCTTCTCAATGAATGCCAAGAGCTGCTTTCTCTGCTACCGTCGCTTTTGGGAAGCTGATCTTCAGATGGAGCAGAGATATCTGCGCTCACTTCCTGCCGGCCGCCACGGCCAGCTCTGTTTCCTCCTGGCCTGCCAGGGGTGTCAGCTTATTATGCTTGGCTGCAGAACCTTCTTTACTTTTCACTGAAGCAAGGAGCTTGCAGGAAGAGCTTCTCGTGGTGTCTGAGAGCTTCTCAGGGTGAGGTGGGGACTGTTGTTAGGCTGGTCAGGTGCCAACCGGCCGCTTGCTTGGCCCCTCCGGCCTTGCGGCTTGCGTCATTCTCCAGAAACGTCTCCTGAACCTTTTCCTGGACCTTCTCCAGAACATTATCTAGAACCTTCTCCAGAACCCTCATCCAAGCAACCTCACACTTGAGTGTGAAGGTGGTCAGATTGATCCCTTATTAGCGATCGATCATTCTTTATGAGTCCGTGCATTCCTTCACCCATTAGTTCATCGGGGTCATTAGTTCATGTGTTCATCAGGTCTGTTGGCTCCCGTATCCCTGATTCATTCGTCCACGTGTTGGTATCGACCCAGAGGTTCTTGTGTTCATGTACACCCCCCCCCGTCCCCCCGTCCCCTGTCCCGTCTCCAGCTCTCCCCCCAGAGTGCTCCCCGGGGGGCCACGCCCTGCTCCGGAACCCGTACCGCAGCGTGGCCTTCCGCTCCGGGGGGCCGCAGCAGCCCCCCCTGCAGGAGTTGGTGTGCGACCACGCCCTGGAGCCCGGCTGGTACCAGCTCCTCATCTTCGACAAGCCGGCCAGCATGCCCACCCGGTGTGTGGAGGTAGGACCGCCGCGCCCCTCCAGCGCCGGGGGGGGGGGGGGGGGGGGGGGGGTTGATTAGGGGGGCGTGATGGAGGCTGGTGTTGGGCCAAAGCTTTATTGAAATGTACATTAATGCAATTAATGAATACAGCATAATTAATGCAGCTGATCATGTTGTTGTCTTTTGATGTGTTGTTGGTTTTTGTTTGGGGGTAAGCAAGGGGCTGAATGCTTCATGCAAGAAAAATCTATACATAACGATAGTACTGTTTTCTACTTTTTACTTTTTTCTACTTTTGTCGAATGACACTCTTTAATTTTCCTGTCTCCCTCTATCACCCTTCTCTCTCTTCCTTCCCTTTCCCTCCCTCTCCACCCTCCCTTCCTCTCCCCCCTCTCCCTCCCTCCCCTTCTCCCCCTTCCCTCCCTCCCCCCCCCCCCCCTCCCTCCCGCCCGCTCGCCCCTTCCCTCCCCTTCCCTCCCCCCCCTCCCTCCTCCCATCCCTCTCCCTCCCCCCCTTCCCCCCCTTCCTCCCCCCCTCTCCCCATCTCTCCCCCCTCCCCCTCCAGGTGTACCACTGTGGTACCCAGGCCCCCGTGTGGCTGTCCCTGGGACCGGGCGAGGCCCTCCCGGGCCCCCTGGGGCTGGCCCAGCTGACGGCCTGCGCCACCTGGCCCCCCGGGCCCAGCGGGGGGGCCCCCAGTCCCGGGGGGGCCCCCGACTGCTGCCTGTACCGCCTGCCCGTCGCCGTGCGCAACTGCGGCTCGTTCTACGTCTACCTGCTGCAGCCCACTCAGGGCTGCATGGGCTACTGCGCCCAGGGTGGGTGGGGGCGCACAGACCATAATACATCCTGTCACTCAATCCTGAAAATCATTATCACCATTAGTTTGGTCAATATTGAGATCACGATTACGGTAGTCAAGCAATTTTTTTTGGAGTTTGAAAACATGTGTTTATTCAGCGTGTCTCTCCCAAAAAACACTCTGTAGCTGACAACTTATACACAGAATGGGCTAAAATACTGTAGAGCAGTGGTTCTCAAACTATGGTACGCGTACCACCAGTTGACGCGTACCATAGTAGCCACCAGTACCACCAGTGGTACGCGTACCAAGCTGCTATCAAGTGGTGCGCAGAGGAATTAGAAAAAAAGCAACCCGATAGATTATGAACATTACTATCAAAATACTAGTATGAATGGAAATACATTCACCATGAGGTCATGCTCTCACTTACTGTGTCTCTGTTCTAGTGCTACAACTTTGTAGAGCTGACAACAGCTAACAATAAATAATATTATTTTAAAGAATAAATGTGC
>NC_044053.1:4355300-4382800 GCF_902167405.1 Gadus morhua
TCTTGATCGCAAGCCAAGAACCGGTACAATTCCCCATCAAGACATGTCTGTCACGCAGACAGAGACCTTGATAATATCTACTTCAGTGTTCAGGCTCCGGTGTATTCCAACAGAAATACTTCAACAACGTGACATGCGTGTGCAGTATGTGCACAGTTAATTCTTACAGAAATCCGTTTGCACTTTGTAGCCATCCCATTATCCTAGGTTTCATCAGACTGTTGCTTTGTTCTACACAATCAAATGCTTTCAGTACTTTCTATTATTAAGTCACTTGTTGTGTTATTTTCTCTCTTCCTGCTGTTCTACATTTAGTCTAAAGCCCTTTATGCGCCAAGACCACCCACAGCGTGGTGGCGTGCCTCTGCTGGACGCATGTAGGAGTAACACTTGACTTTGACCCCCCTCGAATGCCACGCCTCTTTTTCCACAACGTCTGGCGTCTCCCGACCCAAAGGATTTATGTGTCGTCGGGTGGCGCAATGCTGTTGACTCAGTGTGAACCCTGAGCTGTATAAACAGCTCCAGAACCTCATAAAACAATGTAAGGGGAAAAAAGGCATGTTTACAGATTGTGCACTAACTGTGATGGAGGTCAAAAAGATAAAAAAAAAAAGACGTCAACGCCAACAAACACTGACAAACAACTGCCAACTGCTTTTTCCACAGTATGGTTCTGTGCTCGGATTAGTGGGGGGGGGGGGGGGGAGGTCAGGGAGGTAACGGAGGCTTGGAAGCACGTCCGCATCAGCTTATCTTGTCATTGTAGATTTCAGCTAACTGCTAGCGATGTGGTCTGGATGGCCCAGACTCTTGTTCATTGCCCTGTGGCGTTTGATTTGGCGTACAGGGAGGTTCTTCTTTGCCCTGCGGCAGCCAAAGTGCTTCTACGTATGAAATGACTCAGCCCAGAGACCAAGTGGTGTGATGGAGAGCCAATTGTCCACCAAACCATCAGCTCTTTTGTTCTGAACAGAACCCTTGACCCTGAACTCCCGTGCCACCTCTCCTCTCGCCTGCCCAGCCATCCCCTGCCGCGGAGGCAGTGGCTCTGAGACTAAAGAGCGTTAAGCTCATCTCCGGGCCCAAATTCCTGCAGCAAATAGACGCACTCGTTAGAGATAAACACCACGGCTGGAACGTGAACTGAACAGGCTACAGATCGCAAACCGTCCTTCACAACATGACCGGGTGACAAGCATGGCCAAGGGAGCTTTACCATCGCCTGGGCACGACAGCATCGACGAGAAATGACCAAACGATTATTATCAAGTGAACATAGCATGAATACAAAAAAAGTAAGCCATCATTGTGTCATTCTTGTGCCAGGCTTGGACATGTGGGTTTCCCGAATAGTCTAATATATCATGTGAACTGGCATATCAGGGTGAACTTGGACAATTCTGAGTCGGGTACAGTCGTCACAGCCAAAAGGCCATAATTACAAAATGGGAAGTGTGAGAAATGTCCTAATCCCCTGAAAGCCCTTCCAGCCGATTCGGTTCAGTACAGTAGCCTCATCGCCATGGTTTCCAGTACACGACGGCTGTCCAAGAGTTTCCCCCAGGGGTCATACATGGCTGTGAGTGATGTGGCCGAGATGGTCAGTTTGTCACGTTGAAATCGAGAGATAGACTATTGATTTCTGGTTTGATGGCTACTGGGCTCATGGTCGTATATCACAGATTGGAAAAAACACTTCTTTAGGGTTTAACCATTAATTAGGGGACGAAATTTCCCAGACGGCTTACTTAGTCTTGATCACCTTTTAAACAGAACCTAGAGCACGTGTTCTCCACACTCTAGGCAAAGTTGATAGGGAATGATAAATGTCAGACAATGCCGGTGAAAGATAAGACGCTGGCATTTACAGACCACGCAGCAGACAACCACGGGACCGTTAAATCTTCTGCAGTGAGGGGGAATCTTCTGAGGACAGACACGCGCACACACACACACACACACACACACACACACACACACACACACACACACACACACACACACACACACACACACACAGACATGTGCACACACCAAGCCACACAAAAGCCCACACACACACACACACACACACACACACACAAACGCCCACACACACACACAGACACACATACCACAAGGATGGAACTATAATTTCCGCTATAAGAATGTATGGTATTGGTTGTATTTGGCAGTTGAAATTAATGACTGAATTCAAATATTTGTTCCCCTTCCCATATGAAGGGTCTTGAATTGATTCTGACTGAACACACGCATCAAACGCTGATTCAATCCGACCCCTTTGCATCATATATCACTGAAACTGATATAGCCATGGCACCTCATTTGACAATAGATTTCGGTAAAAAAGGAGTCTAGACTATGGATTGCAGTGGAACGTGCTTAAAGGTACTATTAGAGACAAAACTCTAAACGTGCTCCTGTGATCACAACCTCACTGCAGCAGTCTTGTCTGGGCCAGACCAGACAGGCAGACGCTGCAAGGATGACAGACTTCACCTTATCCTTCCCCCATCTATTGCTGCAAAGAAATGGAAAAACGGTGCATTGAAAGTTAGAGAGGAACTGCACCAAAACAGGGAGGTTCGGAGATGAACCTCAAGGCATAGCACACACACAAATCAAACTGCACCCACACACACACACACACACACACACACACACACACACACACACACACACACACACACACACACACACACACACACACACATTCACACTCATTCTAAGGGGCTTTAAAATCCTTGCCTTATCAGTCATGTGATCTTTTCATTCAGAACACTATCTTGCGCGTCCTGCGTCCGTCGGCGCGGCAACCCAAGCCTGTGTGTTTACACATTAACCGTCTCTGAGCCAAGGGAGGGGGGCTACAGGGGGGAGCAATCTCACCTGCAGACTGCAGCAGAATGCAGCGGGGGGGGGGGGGGGGGGGGGCTGCGCGGTGGCCCACCTCAGGAATGTCATTCATTAAACTCCTGAGCGCTCCAGACCGCTGGAGCGGTCCAAGGGGCAATCTCAGCCTGCGCCACCTCTTAGCCGGGCGTGTGATCGATGCGTATAAGGTCCGCCCGGCCCGAGGAAGCTCTTACGATAAGAGGTGAGGGGTTCAGAACTACAGGAGACAACGCATGACGTTTCTCTTCTCCGCCTCGCTCCACTGACCCACACACCCACACGTTTCTACTGCTTTTAAAACCCGGCCGGGAGTGGCAAGGTCCCAGGTACTGAGAGAGCTGCTTCTTCAACGTCGCTTCTCCTCTGAAGACGATGGAAGCGCTGCGGCTAGCTTAATATTGTATTTTGTTTTTGATTCTGAAACAAGAATCTTTAGGAAAATATTGCCGTAAATGTACCTTGGTAGGGTTATACTTTGGTGGAAGTGGTAAAGCGCTGGGCTCCAGTGGATTAATGGAAATAGGAAGAGGAAAACCTGAATTCACAGAAAGTCATGCGACATCGTACTGAGAGCATGTGGTTGGGTTTTTATTCCTGTATTGAACACACACACACACACACACACACACACACACACACACACACACACACACACACACACACACACGTGCGTGTGTGAGTCCGCATGCTGATAGTAAGCTTAAAACAACACAAAGATAAACAGAGATAGTAAAAGAGTGAAAGAAGAGAGCGAGTCACATCGCCTAGGTTACCAAACATTTGGTCCTCTCTTTCCCTGGCAAGTTCAACATTCATCTAGAATCGAGGTGTAGGCGTTACAGATGGCGTGTGTGGTAAGATCCCCCGAGATGTCACACACACCATCTGTAATATCTACGCCATTTATGAAGAGCGCTGCAACATAAAGGCTATTTTCGGATTGTGATAGGCCTACTCGTTTATTTTTTCATGAGGAGACAGCGAATCAATCGGACGACTGGCGTTATCGAGTCAATAACACAATTGGTCCATTTTTAACGGATGTCATCAGGGGGAGGGCCGAGGGGGATGGGGGGCGGGAGACAGTAAACTAAACACTGTATACAGGCTTCTGATCACTGGATCCACACTTTCTAACAAGTGTTTAGGTCATGGCTTCATTTGATTCCAACAGAGGCTGTGTTTGTTTATGATAAGTGACTCAAACCAAAACAACAACTACAACACCAACAATCACGATGGGGTTATTAAAAAGTTGTACAGGGCATCAGGTGTCTGCATTTTAAACGTAATCTTGAAATTTGCTTTTCCTGTACATTCGATACAGACGGTGAGACATGTCTGGAATATTTTGGGCGGGATGAGGACACTATGGAGCGATGGTGAGAGAAACGAAAAGCCTCATTACGTGTGAGCAAAACGGACGGAGGCTGATCTCCCATTAACTTGCTCCAGTAGACAGAAGATGAACTATGGGCTAAAGACCCCCCAGAATAGTTAAAGACCCCCCAGGACAGATAGCGTGGGCAGTGTTTACGTGTAAATGTGTGTGCGCCGGTGCATGGCCATGTGTGCGCACACATTAAACAGAAGGTCATCTTCATTAGTCGCATTTATAATTAGCCGTTTATCTATGCAGAGTCATGCCTCAAATGTATACCGTTTGAGCAATTACTGGCCGGTTGACCAGCTCCTACCATAGGTGTGTGTGAGAGAGAGAGAGAGAGAGAGAGAGTGTGCGTGCGTGTGTGTGTGTGTGTGCGTGTGCGTGCGTGTGCGTGCGTGAACGTGGACACAGAATCCCTTGGGAACATTCGATCATGATGAGGGACGGTATAGTCAACTGGTCTGGCAGGGGTCTTTGGTCATTCTGTTTTTGTCACACGGGTAGTATGCTATGCTATAAATACACACTAAATTGCTATGCTATATACACTTTAACGTTCTAGATTTTACCTGCAAAAACAACACGCAGGGAAAATTATCAAGTTGAGGACGACGAACTATTGAATCCAAAACACATTATGTCAGTCATTGTTTTATGTGTGAAAACGTGTGTTTCAAATTCAAATTCAAATTTCAAATTTTACTGATAAATGTTTTTTCTACAGGAGTAAACTCCAACAAGGGCCATGTTGATGATGCGTGGAATTTGCTGTAAGGCACAGTCTGAATGAGGACATTTACATGACTTTACATGACAGTGACTTTTCCATGGTAAATGCAAATGTAAACAAACACATACATACAAATGCCTACAGAAAATGGCACCTTTGCAAATTGGCTTCACTTCTACGTCCTGTAGCAAAACCATCTCCAGGAAGTATGTAACGTGGTTCCATTTTTGGCCCATTATATAAGACACTCACACGCTTCTTAAATAATTTAAATGCTAAATAAAGCTTTATTGTGTCATCATGGCCACGTCGCTAGCAATTGAAAACATCCAGGGCTTTAGCCCAGAGGTCTGTGGGGGGAACCGTCCTGCATGCTATGGTGACCGTTTCTATATATATATATACATATTTATTTTTTTAGCTTTTTTACGGCACAGAGATCCGGGGCTGATCCCAAAACATCCGGAGCTATAGCCTCGAATGCCCAGGTCTAACGACGCGCCTGACAATGGCACTTATTTGAACATCATCTCAGTCTTGAAAGATAACAAACCGTACAAACACACACTTCATCGTCCATGATGGACTGGTTCTGGGGGTCACCATGGGTTTCTCTCTGAACACGTGGAGGCCTCTGGGTCCTCTTTAGTCTACAGCTCCTTGGAGAGGGTCCCAACAGCCCGAGATGCATACGAGATGGGTCTCATTCAGAGGGGGAGGGGGGGGGGGGTCGCGTCCGGCCGACAAGGAGGGAAATTAGACCAGAAGTGAGGTCATCTGTTGAAGGCCAGCTGTTACAAAGCAGGCCTGCCATTTCACAAAAGATAACCAATTATACAGAATCGCCCGAGTCCAGCAGCAGACACAGAACAGCACAATATTATGTATATTCAATTTAGAAAACCGCAAAACAAAATCGGCTTCCTCTTCTTTTTTTAAGACTACATGAGGAGTTGAGGAACGGGTCCAATTGGGACTATCTAGGCTACGATCTATAATTAAATCAGCGGGAATATGAGACAACGTTCCCATCTGGGCTTTGGTTCTGCCTCATGACTAAAGCATTGCAGTGTTGGCTGGTAAATACCGTGTCATGCGATACAAAGTCAATCTGGGGCCTCATTCACAAAAATCAACCTGTTAGCTATCACTAGCCCTGCTGCCAATGGGTCCGAGATTAGATGTTTCCATGTTCCTTGGCCACCCTGCCCCGTCTTACCATAAGGCTGTTAAGTGTGTTACGTGATCCTGACTGAATGCCCGGCCACCCCTGACGGCTACCAGCCGCTAACAAGCCAGCACCCCATCACCATGAACACATTTGGTTCGTGCTCGTAATGCTTATTTATGTGGGTCAAGTATTTCGCCCACTGCACTCCTAACAATTCCTGAATCAGGGTTCCTTAACTCTGCCTTAATTCTCATGATTTCTTCTTTGTTAATGAAGAGGTTTTTTTACTTTCTTCGGAAATCCAATCTTAAGAAAAACAGAACTATCTTTAGCTCGGTGAATAAGGCCCCTTATCTAATTTCAAACAGTAATAAGACAAAAGCAGGTAATGTAGAAAAGGCAGAGAAAAGCCACATTTCTCTCTCTCTACAAGAAAGAGAAAGAGAGAGGAACGATAGAAAGAGAAAGTTGTGTTGCTTGCTTATCCTTTAGGAGTGATGCTCTTGATAAGACTAAGCATTAATCGCTTGAACCGTTTTATTGAAACAGCTATGAATACAGCCAAGGGCAAGGACCTAAGCACTAGACTGACATTCAACTGTGTGTGTGTGTGTGTGTGTGTGTGTGTGTGTGTGTGTGTGTGTGTGTGTGTGTGTGTGTGTGTGTGTGTGTGTGTGTGTGTGTGTGTGTGTGTGTGTGTGAGTCCATGTGTGTGTGTATGTCCTTGTCCCAGTCTCTCTCTCCCTTTCTCTCCCTCTCTCTCTCTCTTGCTCTGCATCCTTCCAGAATAGAGGGGCACTTGAGAATTCATTATCATACACCATAACTTTGCACCTGCTCACACCACACAGACACAGACACACACACACACACACACACACACACACACACACACACACACACACACACACACACACACACACCCCTGCAACGTTGACACTGGCAGGTGTGATAAGGGAACACTATACGCACCACGAAAAGACAGTTCTCCAACGTCTCGGTTTGACCTCAACTGACAAAATGCTGATAATTTAATCCTTTGCACTTCACTGCTGCCACTCGGTACTGTATTCTGCAAAGTGGAAAAAGAAAGGACGTGGCTGATGCAACCAAGTGCCCTAACTGGACGTACTTTAGTAATTGTGTACTACTATTTCCCTCATTGCATATCAGGTCTAATGCCAGATGGCTGCAAGCCTATATATAACTCATAGGCTAAGTGATTAATCTGGGTTCCAGCATTATTCTATGGTATGGGCAGAACACTTTGGGGAGAGAAGGCATACAGGAATTTTTGAAGTGGATTCATATAGTTGCCATGGATTTTAAACCCTAACCTTTTTAAAGAATGTCCGTCCCGAAAGATGTTTCAATCAATCTTAGTGGTGTAGTGTATCCATGACTGTTAGGACAGTAAGGACCGTCAGGACAGCATTGTTCTAGTGTAAAGTATATTAAGACAGAATAGGAGTGCTTGTTTTGATCCGATGGCTATTTCTCATTGTCTGGAAACGTTTCAGGCGCTGTAGTACTACCTG
This sequence comes from Gadus morhua, assembly GCF_902167405.1. Lineage (NCBI taxonomy): Eukaryota > Metazoa > Chordata > Actinopteri > Gadiformes > Gadidae > Gadus > Gadus morhua. The sequence continues at coordinate 4,363,025 of NC_044053.1, forward strand.
CCTCCTTCAATAAGCTTATACCCCATGACATCAGTTTGGCTTTCGTTCTACATACTGACATGCTGGCGATTCTATTTCAGGCATTTCCTCCTTTCCGTGTCTCACACATGGGGACCGTTTAATTTGTGTTCGCGTGAACCCTCCAGCATGGCACTCATTTATTCTTCCTTCATTGTTTAAAGTGAGAATACAGGGCCAGTACTAAATGTTTATGGTGCCGTGGGTTATTCACTATTCTACTATGTCCTGTTATTTCGTACCATTACGTTCATCTACCGATAGCGCCCACGTAAAACATCCGCTCTCTGTGAGTCGACCCAGACATCCACTGAACTTGGTAACCTGGCAACAGTCCCAAGCGGTGCGGCCCAGCCTCTTCCGCGTCTGTTGCCCCGTCGGGGTAACATGGAAACAAACCGACCACAGGGGATATACGTGTTTATCACTTCCTTGTTCCCCTTGAATCGACTTGCTGCCACTGAGGAGACCACACCAACCGCTCAGATGAGACATGGGAAGAAAACAGATACGCTAATGGGATCGTGTCAACCCTATTCATAGGAAACAATCTACGGTTTAAAATCGAAGAAGATGTTCTACAGACTGGCCCTTTTAGACCACTTGTCTATTTGGCTTGTTTGTCTGAGCCTGATTGTGTTTGCGCTGTCCTGTTGCCTCCATCAAGTGAACATCAGACTCATATTTCAAACTACAACAGCACTGGTCTTCCTTTGATTCGCTGGTCTCTCGCTCTCTCCTGCTGGAGTCGCAAACAGCCGTTTGTCTGGGTTTGATTTCCCAACAATGTGGCTGGTCCGCCTCTTTTGGGACCCGTGCTGTTCATAAACAACTGTTTGGAACACCAAGTGCTTTTACTTTGGGAGACGAGAAAGGAGCCAGATGATGACTGGGGACATAAACGGGGTGATAAAGTGAGTTATGAGTGGATCATAAAAGAGTCATGACTTGCTTCCATCGTGTAAGCAGACAGTAGAAGCCTGGTCATTCTCTATATTCATATTCTGCTCTCATCATCTCTCTCCATTGTAAAGCATACGAATATTCCCATTCATTTCTAACGCGTGCAGACACACAACACTTGGTAGACCACCTTCAAGGTCATGGCTTCACATACCCCCTGGACCACTTGAGACCGCTCCCTCGCAGCTTCCACAAAGACAATACAGAGACGAGGGAAGAGGACCCCAACCCTAGTTTGGGAGGCAGAGCAGGTTGGCAACCGGAGGGTGTTGGTTCGATTCCCTGGCTCCTCCATAGCTAAGTGTCGACAAATTCACCTAAACTTTTCTGCTTTTTTCTGCTGAGCTGGTAGTTCCCCTTGCATGGTGGACACCGCTGTCTGTATGTATGAACGGGTGAATCAACGGGTGTTTGAAGGTGTGTGTCAACGGGTGTATGCAGGTGGCTATGAAGTTTTGTATACAGGTGTGTTATGAAGGTGTGAACAGGTGGATGTGAGGCACTAATTTTGGCCATTTACCTCTTCACCAGGAAGAGTGTCCTCCAGCAGTACTGCCACAAAGTACAACCACGGACGATAAGCCCCAGGGGTACACTTACATTCTTAGCACGTCCCATAGCAGACCAACCAGACGATCCGGCTAACCACGTCCCCCTAGGCTTCGATATCATTACACAGACTGGTGGTTTGGCTTTCCCTCAATTACGTCTGATCAGATGCCTAACCGCTGAGTGTGTAACACTATTAAATGGAATTTTGTTTAAAACAAGTGTCCTATTTACGTTCATAGAAATACAGCCTCCACCTTTTCTCTATACGAGGACCGTCAGCAATGTTTATGAAGTACAGGTAGGCCTACCTCCGAATAAGTGAGGCGAGAGATGGGCCGGCAACGACCCTACCAACAACCGGGGTCCCCCGTGACCTCCATTTGACCTCTCACGCTCCCCCGCCGTCTCGTCTGGGGTGCTGCCCGCAGACTCGTGAGAACGGTGGGCTCCCCCGCGGCTGTTCGGGATGTTAATTCCAGACTGGGTCCTCGTCGCCGAAGCCCCCGTGCTGCGCCCCCCACCGGTCGATCTCGAGCTAGGTCCGTTGTGCTGTGGACTCGCGCCACTCGACGTCGCCCCGTGCGCCCCGTGCGTCCCGTGGTGCGCGGAGGGGGTCCCACTGTACGCGTGGTACCGCGTTCCAAGGGCGGCGGCCGCCCTACTGTGTCCGCTGCTTGTGTTCGAGGGCAGATCCGAGCCGGAGTAGGCTCTGGTGCGTCCGTTGGTCGCAGGACCGCTCTGCTTGGCTCCCATGGCCGGTCGCCCGTCCACAGCTCCCCAACCTCCGAAGATTTCAATGATTTAAAAAAAGGAGGGGGGGGGGGGGGGGCGAGATGGTGGTAGGCTTACGTGGTGGGACGGACGACAGTGTTGCCAGATCTGACTGACACCGCACAGAGGACGCCGGGCCCGGACCACGTGGTTAAAACAAATAAACGGGCGTGTAAAGGACAGCAAAATGGGTCGTGGGAAAAACTGGCGTCCTCCCGCGGACGCTACATCCCCGTGACGAGAGGACGGACATCGGTCATGGGCTTCAACACTGACGGATGACAACTACACAAAAGTTAGCGACGCGCAAAAGCGCCCCCTCTGCTGTTGTATTCCGTGCAAGAAAAAAGTTTTGCAGTGATGTCATTACTCCATGATGTCCCTGGTCGTGGGTTCTTCTGCTGTCACGGGGTCCAATCCCCGCATTCATCCCCACCGCCGCCCTGCCGCCTGTGAACGTGGTCTCATGTAGGCTGGTTGAGTGTGTGCGTGTGTGTGTGTGTGTGTGTGTGTGTGTGTGTGTGTGTGTGTGTGTGTGTGTGTGTGTGTGTGTGTGTGTGTGAGTGAGTAAATGTGCTTGTGCACGCGCGCGCGCGTGTGTGTGTATGGTGAACGGCGGAGTGGAGCGTAAACAGTGTGGGAAGGGAGAGGTGGGCGTGGCCTCGGCGCGGAGCGCGTCGCGTGACGTCAGTTACAGTAGCGAGAGCCCGCAGCTTCCCCGAGCATCAACATGACGCGAGACGCTCGTTTTTATGCGCGCATAGGTGTCCGGCCTGCCGGTGAGACGGGAACATTTTTGAGATGAGCCGAGGACACCGCATTCTGATTTTTACTCCAGGTGTAATTAACTGCAGTATAGGCATACACAATGAATGGGTGCAACAGGAATATTTGGATCAAAAAATGATTAATAATTGAATTCGGCTATATCAAACTGTGTGACAGCAGTGTCCCCTACAGTTTTATATTAACGCCTAGCCGTAGCCTATAAGCCTATGCTCTTTCTTTCTCGCCTGTGACATTTTAGGTGTTTTCGAGGGCTCTTGTATTCGAAGCTGTCTTTATTCAGACAAAATACGAGGTCTAAATGGTCAAATATATATTTAAAAAAAAAAATATATATAGACTGCTCTTATTCTCTCTCTCTCTCTCTCTCTCTCTCTCTCTCTCTCTCTCTCTCTCTCTCTCTCTCTCTCTCTCTCTCTCTCTCTCTCTCTCTCTCTCTCTCTCTCTCTCTCTCTCTCTCTCTCTCTCTCTCTCTCCCTCTCTCTCTCTTTCCTTCACTTCCAGGAAATTCCTAGAATAACAGAATTGTGATTCCTGTTCTCCGCAGTTCAACTCCTTCGGAGATTGAGACAAAGGAGTCGAGGAGGAGAGAAGTAGGAGGATTGTAGTGTGTGCAGTATTTATGTGTTTTTGTGTGTTTATGTATGTATGCGTGTAATGGGATGCGATTGTTTGCATATAGCAGAATGTGACTCTTTCATGGACTTGTGGACCAGCTAGTCCTACATTCTATATATTAAGCTATAGTGGACAGAGCACCCTACACTCTCTATATAATAAGCTATAGGGGACGAAAAACTATATAGCATGCTATAGGACAGACAACACTCTCTATATAATAATCTATGGGGGACAGACAACACAATATAATAATCTATCGGCTTAACTTTTGGGAAAAGACAGCTGTTCTATAATTATAGAGGAACGTGTTAGCAGAGTCACACTCTCACGGCGGAATAATTCTAATACATGACTGATAACTGCTCTCTTCAGCCGTATACTGTCTGGCGTAGTTTATTGTAAACCGGTGCAGAGAGAGGGAAATTGGAGTGAACATTCCATTATATAGTCACAGACATGGCGCAACATCGCCTCCTTTTGGTTCTGAACAGGTAACTACAGTTACATGCAATCATACATATACCAACATACATATATCAACACTCCCACTTATGAATGACATGTATACTGTACATCTTTAATATAGTCAAATAAACAAACAAAAATAACATGGAAGTCAAATGTCAAACATTTACACGAGCCCTGCAAATTTCATTAGCTTGAGTTTGGAGACAGGCTTGGTCATAGCATCTGCAACCATGTCATCTGTGGGACAGTACACAAGTATCATCTTCTTTTCTCTTATGGTGGACCTAATGAAGTTATACTTAATGTCCACATGCTTACACCTTAGCCTGCACACAGGGTTCCTCACAAGTGCAATAGTCCCCTGGTTGTCCTCATAAACAACAGTTTTCCTGTACCCATAGGTATCTATACCTTTCAGTAGTTGCTCCAAATAGATACAATCCTGTATTGTTAGAGCTAGAGCCATGTATTCGGCTTCGCACGTGGATAGTGCTACTGTGGGTTGCTTCTTGGTTTTCCATGAGACCAATGAGATGTCTTTACTCATTCTCACACAATAACCACTCGTACTACGCCCGTCGCCTGACCCCCAGTCTGCGTCACTGTATGCTCGAAGGCCTAGAACCTCACTGCTCTTTCTGAAACAGAGCTGTTTGTCTACAACACAAAACATGTTTCACTGTAACCAAGTGCTCATCCGTGGGGTTAGCGAAATGCTGTGATAGCCTGCTTACCACAAAGCATAGGTCAGGTCGTGTACAGGTAGCTAAGTAGATGAGGCTGCCTACAACCTCTCTGCGCTTCTTTACATCAGCCATTTCAGGCGCATCCTCAGAATAGTCTACACTCCTGCATGTCAAAACGATTCAGGATCTTTCCAACATACTTCTCTTGTGACATTCTTACGCAGCCTTCAGACTGGCTGAAGTCCATGCCCAGGAAATGCTTTAACCTGCCTAGGTCCTTCATCTTAAACCTGGTGGAAAGCATGGTCTTCACCTGCTCTAGACTCTTAGTGTTGTTGGCTGCGATGATAAGATCATCCACCCAGATGATCAACTGTTACCTTTCCTGTCTGTTTGGACTCTTTTGTGTAGACAAAGTAGTCTGCTGGGTTCTGTGTGAAGTTATCATCTATTGGACATGTGTGAGGCTTCTCATTCCAATTACGCCCGACTGTTTCAGGCCGTAAATTGACTTCTCTAATTTACAGACTAGCTTCTCTCTCCCCTTTTCGTAACCCTCAGGTTGTTCCATGTAGATAACTCGATCGATGGGCGCATGCAGATAGGCTGTTTTTACGTCCATTTTATGTAATATCAAGTTGTCTTGGGCTGCCTTCTGCATCACTGCACGTACACTGGTCAGATTGGCTGTAGGTGAGAAAGTCTCGCCATAATCTATCCCTGCCCTCTGACTATATCCTTTAGCCACAAACCTGGCCTTGTACTGGTCATGTCCATCACTGTCCTCCTTAATCGAGTATACCCACCTACCTCCCACTGTCTTTCTGCCCTCTGGCAATGTAGTCAGGGTAAAGGTCTGGTTGTCCTCTAAGGACTCGATCACCTCGTCCATTGCTCTTTTCCACTTTCCTGATTCGGTTGATGTCATGGCCTATTTAAAGGTCAGCGGCACAACGCAAATTGCTCGGTAGCAATAGTCTATACTAGTGAGTGTACTGTCATCCATACTCAGGAAGTCGCTATCTTCCTGAGTATAATCTCTCAGATACCCTGGTGTTCTACGCTCTCTGGTGGGATATTTCCCACTGCTTCAGGCCTGTGGCGTCACCCTAGGGTGCTTCTCGCCATCATCCTCTCGTGACTGCGGACCGCCAGTCTGTATGTCTGTGCTGAGGACACTAGGTTGTGGTGTCTCTCTCTCCTCACTGTCTATTTTGGGATCCAGCCCAAGCTCCTGAGTCTCGCTCTCGCAGGTTGTCTTTGTGACAAACTTTACCAGCCTGTGCTTTTGCACTTTCCCTTTATTGGGGTAGTAAACTAGAAAGGCGAGACTGCCCTTGTCATGCCCTACAAAGAGTCCTCTCTCACACCTAGGATCTAGTTTACCTCTGTCCTGTTGGTAGGCGTAGCATCCTGACCCCAGCCAATCTGCGCCAGAACGCTCACCACACACCAACTTGAGGTGAAGAGTGAGGGAATTAATGAGTCAGCCAATTATACAGGAGGATGATTAGGGGGCCAGATTGAATAAGCCTGGTTGGGCCAGGACACCGGGGAAACCCCTACTCTTTGCGTTAAGTGCCCTGGGATCTTTTATGACCTCAGTGAGTCAGGACCTCGGTTTTACGTCTCCTCCGAAGGACGGCGCCTTCCGCAGCACAGTGTCCCCGTCACTTCACTGGGGCATCGGGACTGATGTTAAGCCCAGAGGGAAGAGTGCCACCTATTGGCCACCACCCGACACCACTTACAGCACCTTGTATTTCCAGGCGGTCTCCCATCCAAGTACTAACCAGGCCCGATCATGCATAGCTTCCGAAATCAGACGAGATCGGGCGTGTCCATGGTGGTAAGGCCGTGCAACTTGTGCACCTTGGCTAGATGACACTTTTTCCCTGTCAGTGCTGTATAAGGGGTGGTGCCTGTGTGCTTATTAAAGCACCGATTCCTGGTGTAGGCTGCTTCCTGAACGGCATAGTGCCAAAGGCTCTTAGGTAAGTTACTGTCAATAAGTTTACACCTGGCCATCTCGAAAAGGGTACGTGTGTGTTTATCAATTGCATACATAACTAAAATAAGCTGTTGTTGACAGAGTGCTGCTAGAAAGTATGTCAACCTCTTGAGCCTAATTGGAATTTTATTTAACCATTATTAATTCATTTTTATCAATACCAGTATGTTTAACATTAAATAACACGTGTGTGTTTATCAATCCAAAACTCTTAATGCTGACAGGTAAAACCCAATTAGCAATGTTATTTTCACAAAAAGTAATCAGTAATACATAGTGCCTTTCTTAAAGTTCACAAGATTGTAAATAAATACAATCAAAACACAACTGGCAAATATGGGTTTGTGAGAACAAATGATTTTACAATGTCAATCAAATTGTAACTTGTGCAGACAACAGGCTGTCAGCAGCCATTTTCTCAAACTGTCCCATGTTGTCCAGTTTTCATGAACGAACAACAAACTGGAGAGTGGAGACTGGGCAACTGGCGGCCCGCATCCTCACTCAGTGCGGCCCGCATCCTCACTCAGTCAGGCCCGCACATAATAAAAAAAAAAGATTAAAAAAAAAAGAATAATAATAATTGATCGAGTTACAGAAAACTCGGTCAAGAAAGATGAGAAGAATTCATAGAATTCGAAGGCAAACCCATGCGTCTAGTTTGCTTAGAAGCGATATCATTCATTAAAGATATCCACTTAAGTCGCCACTACAACTACTACAACTGCTTGTTGGGTTTGAACTCATTGAGTTGTTGCACTTAATGTTGGGCCACTGTTTTTCAGTTTTTTGACTTAATTGAATGATGATGTATGTGAGCCCTTTGCACTGATAAAAATACTGACCATTCATGTGGCTGTTTGAGCATGGAAAACATGAAATGAATGTATGTTGGTTCAATTAACATACCGTACATAGGTTATGATTCTGGATGATTTTTTAGGTAGTGGCCATCCCCAAAATGCACCAGAATACAGGAAATCATATCTACCAAATTCAAAATTGTGTAGCTTCTCTCAGCTCACGTTTAGTTAAAGTGTGCAGTCATGTGGCCCTCCGATGGTTATGATGAAAAATGTGGCCCTCTTTATCATGAAAGTTGCCCATCCCTGCTGTAGGAAGTTCCAAGACAGTGACACACTTGATCCACCAGGGGGCACAGGATCCCTCCTCCTCCCTGCTCTGGTTAATGTCTTATGTAGTTGATTCTTCTGCGGTGTTCTTTTTGAGCCATTTTCGGATATCCATGGCTAAATGCTTAATTGTTGCCGCCGAAGAAGTTCAATGTCGGTGCTGTGCGCGCCATAGATATACTATACACATGGGCGCGCGCATTTTTCACACGACGCCGGCCACCGGCCGAGGCGCAGTTAACGCGCATCTGTCGTCATAATAATAATAACGTTCTTATCGGTTTAGTGAACAAAATAAATGCAGAAAATAACGGTATTTAATGTAAAATGTCACAAGTTTAATTACAATTTGTTTTGTGAGCATGTATTTTATTATCTTTTATGATACTAGTGAAAAAAAATATCTCCCTCCTTTTTTCAATTGAGGGTGCACATTTTTTTGGGGGGCGCAATGCATGCTTATGCACCTCCGTAGAACCGGGCCTGTGAGCCTCATTGTGGACGGTACAGCTGGAAGGTCAGCTGCAATTCTTTCACTGCGTCCTCCACAGCTTGCTCCTGAATGTAAAACAATTTCACCTTTGATTGTCCCTCACTCAGAGCTTGGTACATGGACAATGCCGTGGGAATATCAACTCGTTGACAAGCCTGTCGGCCCACCTCTTCAATGTGCCACCCACAACATCTGGGACACCGTTGCCATGGCGGGCTTCGAAGTAGTTCTTGTAAACCCCTTCTTGAAAATTTCAGTACAAAAGAGGTAAAAATGACCACGCTGCTTGTACTGTGTGCAGGGGCTGTCGCTAAAAAAATGGATGGTTGTCACATCCGGGAATCTCTCTTGCATTTCCCTCAGGATGGGCTCCAGGTGTTGCCATATGGCAGGTGGTCCCTTCAGCCGGGATGCCGATACAGTGCAAAAGGAGGTAGGGACAGATGCCCCCCCCCCCACATAAACCCCAGTGTGCACTTCTGAGTGAACTGAAGGAGATGCAACCCTGTAAGGTAAGGGTGCACTCACACTAGGCCATCTGGCCGTGGCCGTTTTCACACCTAACTGTGCTCAAATCTGCCAGTGTGAGTGTGGCCAGTCTGGCCAGGCCAGGCCAACTTGGCCACTTGGGAGAGTGGTGCTGCTACGGTACGGGCCGCCACGGTACAGATGCTAATGAGCCGACACGCGCACACGCACGGCTACGCAACCTGAGCTGGATGACGTATAGTCCATGCGACGACTATGGACATAATAAAGGCAACGAGCCTTCTTTCCCATTAAACGGTAAACATGGCGTCAAGCGGTTCAAATGTTGGTTCACGTTGGTCCCATAGAGAAGTCGACTGACTTTTAGCTGTTTAAACCAGCAGTGAGAGTGGGCTCTATCTGAGAACGGCTCCAAATAAGCAACAGACTCAGCAAAGTGCGAACTGTGTTCTCTGTGTTGCTGTCCATTGTTGTTAAAACTCTGACTGGCGGCAGACTTATTATGGTGATTATGGTCCATGCAGCGGACGCTTGGTGATGACGTGTTACGACGTGATGACGTATGTACAAGAGCCTACCATGGCCAGGCCACAGTTGCGACCATAGACATCTTATAGCATATATATAAACTTCTTCTCAGTCTTTCTGTTCTGGCCTTTTGAGAACGAAGCCTCTTTCCAGAAGGCAACCATTGAAACATTATATGGCCTTGGTGATGACAGTCCTTTAAAATTGCAAGTCCAAAGTTGTGTATCACTGGGTTGTCCCTATTTAACAACTCGAGAAACAGGTACAGGTTATGCATGTCACAATCGTTATGTATATATTCCAGATTTGGTTTATGATGTGAGGGTCTGACTCTTCTGTTAGCAGCATCCGGCGGCGGGGTGCAGCAGTAGCAGCAGCAGAGTCAGGTGGCGATGTGCAGCGGTGTTCCTGGTTCTCCGGTTGCTTGTGTTCTGGTGACAACGTCGCTGGCTGGCTATGCTTGTTTCCAAGCACCTCCGGATGTTATTTGTATTAAAGCCCAACAGGAAGGCAAAGTTCATTGTCAAAGTTCACTTGCTTCTGATCAATTGGTGTAATTTTAATAACTTCCTTGGGGTCTTCTAGAATAGTATTGCAGACCTTCGTCGGTGACAATGCTATTGAAAGTAGGGTTGTAAAAGTTATTAAGTCCTTTATGAAATAGTTAAAAGATAATGTTAGCATACATCTATATAATTGAATGCATCTATCTATCTGTCGAACTTCTATCCGTCTCATTCAGCTTCTATGGCAACCCTTTTGCATCTCGTCCTGTCGCTTAGCAACGAAGGGACAGCACCAAGGTGACGACACTAGGGTTAGTTGATTACGGCTAAATCGCAAACTACAAAAACAAACAATACGTTTTCATTTCACGTGAATATTTTTTATATCTGACTGAATTAGACAATCAAAATTATTACATAGAAAGCGATTTTGTCTATATACGGAACTTATATATCCATGAAATTTCCCTGCACCCCCGGCAGGCGCAGTGAAGTGGTCCAAAGCAACTTCCTGTAAAACAAACAGCGCGTTGGTCAAGCCAAAGAAGTTGAGGCTTTGGCAATGACAACAGAGGAAAGACCCAAACTGTAAATACATTTATTGTAAGTTTAGCAATGGTCCAATACCATTTTACTTCCGACCCTACCGTGTCTTTTCTCGGGGGATGCAGCTGTTTACAATGTGTGTATTAGTGAACGGATCAGTAAACTCGGTCTCGCTCGATTTCTAACGTTACAGTGTGCTCTATGTTAGTGGTGTATATTTTATCAATATGATTTAATCATATTAGAAATTACTGTCTGTATTATATAACAACCCTTCAATTAACAACATTTAAAGCTATATTATTAATTGTATTCATATTCCAATTTTCCGTGCTTACAATTTATTTTCCCGATGCTTGCTGTGTTACGTTATGGTCAACGTTTACTATTCTAGAACATGAACGTTCAGCCCAAACGTTATTCTTTATATTTTGTACATGTGACTCGGGACAAATTGTGGTTTCCTTTTAATTTTCCAAGATGTGTATACTGCGCAGCTAGTTAATGTCATCCTCATATCATACCAGATGGAGAACTTCATCCTTTATGATGAGCTAGGGTCAGGTAGCAGGTCTGTGGTGTATAAAGGCCGAAGAAAGGGCAGTCTTGGTTATGTAGCCATTATCTGTGCCGATAAGAACAAGAGGCCAGAAATCACCAACCATGTAAGTCTGTGTTTTATATTCCACACCGTGCAACTCAACACACTTGTTTGACCAACATGCTTTCAATGTCTTTGCAATTGTAACGATTATGTAGTGGTTTATTTATTTATATTGATTGATTTATTGTCAATAAAAACCCTTAACCATCATGTAACTGCTGAAATAACCATTTCTAACATAACCATTTATTTAAAATGTAGAGTTTAGACCAAAGCTATAAGGAAATACACATTGACATTAATTAGAGATAGTCGGTAAATCTTTCAGACAAAAAGGAACATCTCCATGATTACATGTTTAAAATAGATAATCCACTAATATCTTTGTCGGTAATCAGGTACGCCTCTGCAATGACCTGGACCATCAGAACATTGTGTCCTTCTGCGAGTGGTATGAAACCAGCAATCATCTGTGGTTGGTCATGGAGCTCTGCACAGGTCGGTGGCTACGACTTTAGTCCTGGCTCTAGGCTACACTGCATAAAAACCTATTTTGGTTAACTTAAATTCTAAATTGTAATGGTAACATCCTTTTGTTCAGTACACGACATATACCAGAGCTTCATGTTTCAATTATGATGCTCGTAGTTTGAAGCCAAGAAATTATATGTCTGATGGAGATTGGCAAAAATAAGTAGATTTTTATTGAAGGATGCATTTGACCTTTTATTCAATTATTTTACTTTCGTTTTTTCATACCGTCTTGAGGTGGCTCCCTGGAGTCTGTGATTGGCCAGGATGGCTGTCTGACAGAAGACATGGTGAGGTCCTTTGGATGGGACATAGTCAAAGGGCTGAAGCATCTCCACCAATCAGGAATCATCTACTCTGACCTCACTCCTGCCAAGGTAAGTCCCCCCCCCCCCCCCCCACCCCGCTTTCCCAGCTGTGCACAAATGTAGGGCAGACAAAGAAAGTATGACTACCAAGTGTTGACGTGGTGTCTGTGGCTGCTCCTCAGGTCTTGCTGGACGGGGAGGGCGTGCTGAAGCTCAGTAACTTCTGTCTGTCCAGGGCGGCGGGAGAGACCCTTGAGGAGTTCTTCACAATGCTGTGCCTCTCGGGCCAGTCGGGCCAGGCAGGAGGGGAGGGCGGAGAGGGGGACCAGGAGGTCTCTGAGAGCGGCCTCAGGAAGAGGATACGAGGTCCCCACCGACTCTATTGGTTTTGAGATGATGTCATGTACTGCTAATTGTCAGCTCGTCAAATGGATACAAAACAAAACATAAAGACCGCTAAGAATAGCGAACATTTAGTTTTAGTTTAAACATTGATCCAAATGCTGACTTGTGTCATGTGTGTGTGTGCGTGTGCGTGTGCGTGTGTGTGTGCGTGTGTGCACACAGGTTCTCCAGTCTACAGTGCCCCAGAGATCTTGCAGGGAGCCAATACCAGTCCCAGCTCTGATCTGTGGGCATTGGGTTGCATGCTCTACCACATGTACTCAGGTAATACACACACACACACACACACACACACACACACACACACACACACACACACACACACACACACACACACACACACACACACACACACACACACTTACACACACACACTTACACATACACAGAAAATCAGTATAGTAAATGAATAGCAAATGGTCTAAAATATACAACAGATATATTAAACTGGATTGCTATATGTGCTATATTGAACAGCGCTGTCCTGTTGTTCTTAGGCCGTACCCCTGTGTGAATGCTTAGTTGTGCTGTACCATTCTAAACCAAAGCAATTCCATCCTACAGGAAAGCCTCCGTTCTATTCTGAAAACTACACTGAAATGGTGAAAATGATCACGTACCAGGAGCCTGCACCCCTCAGACAAACAGGTACACAAGTGTACACACACACACACACACACACACACACACACACACACACACACACACACACACACACACACACACACACACACACACACACACAGACAAACTGCTTAGGGTAGTCGAACATGACAATGAATCACACACATACATACCTTCACCGTAAACATTTAAAAGGTTGAAACACCTCAAAATATGTTTATTATAAGTGTCTTATTTCTTTGTATCTTTTTGCAGTCGAAGAGTCTGAATCAAGTCCCAGTGTTGAGTTCAAGAGCCTTCTGAAAGGCCTGCTTAACAAAAACGCCAACAAGAGGTCGGTTTCCCCAAATAATACACTCTTCACATTTATCTATTCATGAATTGTGTAATTTATTCTCTCTATTGTGATTGGTTTGTGTCTTCAGAATGGATTGGCCAGAGCTGTTGGACCACCCTTTCTGGGCCCAAGTGAAGGAGGAGGAGGAGGAGGAGGAGGAGGAAGAGGAGGGATGGTCTGAAGATGGAGAGGAAGAGGAAAGGGATGAGGGAGATGGCGATGGTCCTGATGGAGATGACGCCATCAGTTCAAGGTTTGTTGTCGCATTGTGGATTGATATTATAAGATACAGATTACAACTTTACACAGAGTAGGAAAAAGCTTTTCACCTTTTTTTTAAACCGATTATAGGGTCCATTCAAAGATGCTAGCTTTCTACATTTCAAAATCACAACACTAACACTGACACTTCAGCCAAGGCATACAGCTGCCTTGGGTAAATAAGGACTGTACTTACGATGACAAAAGTATGGACCAGAACAAGCACCCCTGATGAGACAGTCAGAGCTGGGGAATGTCCCAGCAGCTAAATGTCAAGTGATGTTTGTGCACATAAGGCATGCTCTACACATAAAACATGTTTGCTTTGGCCGCTATTCAAAGGAGAGGAAAGGCCTATACGCAATGTGGGAAACCGAACAGGCTGCAGCCACAAACAAAGCCACCACGTTCAAGAGATTACGTTTTAGGGTTTACTTTATTTTTGTAAACATTTTGCCGGGTTCTGATACAAAGCATCTGCTTGAAATGCTTGTACCTCTAACATCTGTACAAGTAAAACTGTGTGGTGTATATGTAAGACCAGAGGCAGGCTTCTCTGATACAAATCCCTGTCATGAAAGACAAAAGTCACAGACAAAGCTCCATTTGACTCCCGAATTCAAAAACAGTGTTAAATGCCTTGCGAGTGAAACTCACTACAATGGAGGAAGATAAGGGCACTGTTTTGCCCCTGGGCCGCCCACAGGAGTGAATGAGATGGGGTTTTCATGTTTGTCATCAATTGATCAATTAATCCTCAACCCTTTACAATGAGGGTGCATAAATTAAACACTAATCTACATAAGTAAGTGCAGAAATACACATCCAATAACAGACACAAAGAAACACATACACAGTTGAATAAGGCTCTAGTATTCATTAACTAATGCTGTCAATGTTAACTAATGGTGTTCAAGGTAACTTGGGTAATGGTGTTCATGTTAACTAAGGTCTTAATTTATGCATTATTTAATTGGGTTGTGGTTACCCACTAACCCTTACCCTAACCTGCTACGCTGATGCTATATAATAATGCTTATTACTGCATTATTCTGTATTATCATGCATTATTATTAAGTATTGTTAAACATTGTTAAACTTATTATAAAGTCTTACCGACGCATCATCCGATAGGTCCAACCCAAACCAAAGGCTCTCAGACCGAACGCTGGGCAGTGGGAGCGCTGGCCCGTCCTCCACCCAGACACCAGGCCACCGCCTGGGGCAGGACCCCGTGAGACGGAGGGCGTCCCATCCCCTGGCCCCCAGCCGGTCATTCTCCCTGGGTAATGTAGTTCTTTATCACAAGGCTGGGGTGTAAGCTTCAATTAGTCCTTCCTGATTTGATTTAGCTGATGGCTGGTTTAATCCGTCGTTGCAGATGCGTCCACGCGTACAGTGCACACCCGTGAGGTTCAAGGCATAGTCATTTAACTGTCAAATATTTGTTTTAATTTAAATTTTTGTTTTATTCCCAAATTGTCGTGTCTGTGTTTGTGTGTGTGCTTGTGTCCGCCCCAAACAAACGCACACACACAAACATATTTACACACACCAACAAACACGCACACTCATATGTATGCACGAACGAACACATGGTCTTTACTTTTTTATGTTAATCACTCACGCTGAGAGATCCTTTTTGCACACAGGGCTTTGCTGTGCAAAGTAAACAGAACAGGCTTTGAATGGAAACGCACCTTTTCCTTTCTTTATTTTATCCACACCATTCAATCCTTTTTTTCAAGTTTTTCTTTCGCTCTCACATTCATTGGGTATACAATATCCAGCTCATTCAATGGATTAAATAGACGAACAATCTCTATGTTATCCAGGCTCCTAGCTTTGCCATTTTTTTTACCAGTACTGATTTCACACTCAGTGCCCTTTGTTTGGCCGGAAATGCAAAGGCAATGATATACTTTGAACTTTTTCATTCTTTTCTTCAGATAATGTTTCAGATCTAAGACCGAAGAGCGCAGATAACGATAACTCTGAGGCAATGTTCCTGCTAAGGTAAATCAAGTTACCTTTGCTTTCAGACTCTATCACCGAGCTAGCTGGAGGCATACTCAGTCATATTTTATAAGGTAAATCAATTGATCTATGGATCAAAATCCGTCTCGATCTTAGAAAGCATGCAGTTATTCGCAAGAGCATCTAACAATATTATTATCTTCAAAATAACACATAGTCCAAACAATGTCTTCTTTTAAATGTAATCACATTTTATGAATCAAAGACAATCAATTGCACAGCTCATTCATTGTATGCATAACAAAGAGACAAAAGCACTACCATTACATGAGCAACGTCACTGAAATATATAAACTATTTTACAGTAGTCTATCTGTAGATGGCAGCAGAGAGTCACACATGTGGTCCAGGGTCTGTGACTACCGAACCCCAGATCAGCTGTCGATACTCATTTCACTAACGGTTAATCAATCCCCCCCTGACCCAACCACAGCAGCCGTGCGACCCCAAGAAGAGGCTGCAGTATTCCGGACCCCCCCTCCCAGCTTCCTGCATCCAAGGTTACACACACTCCACTGAGTACCATTTCTGAGTCCCCGTCCGTTGACCAATCACCAGTCGGTATGGGTATACGACACTGATAGGAAAGTTATTGTATATGATGAAAAGTGTAAATCTCTCTCCGAGTTTACAGTGGTTGTGACTCGGATTAAATTAAAAACACTGTTCTCTAACACCCCCTTCGTCCCTAAAGAATGCTTTTGTACAAATAAATAAAAAGTATGAATGTGACTGGACGACTTTTATTGACTCAGTGTGAGTGGAATGAGTACAGATTTCCATATATTAATAAATCATTCTAATATAATTACATTCTCATATTTTCCTTGAACCATATTAAAGTTATGATATGAGACAATCTGCACACTAGCTAGACATCATGTGTCCTTCAGAAGCAATGGGCAAAGAATACCACAGGGTTAAGGTGTAACATGAAAATCCCAAAAGACAGAATAACCTTATGTAGATTCAACATGATTAGATTATATGATATACTATGCTATATTCAATTACTGGGATAATGATGGTTGAAATTATTGTAGTCCGCAGTGTTTTGTTGCTGTTTGTCTAATGCTGCTCTCTGCTGATGGTAAACCTGGTTTTCGGTGTGTCCTATACCCTGTGTTGGTTAACATGATAATAATCAATAATAATTAACCTGATGTTCGATCCATTCTCACCATGCCGTCATAAGGCCCATGAGAGCGACCCTGGCAGCGACACTATGTCCCGTGTGGAAGCCCTGCTGTATACCGACGCGGACATGACCGTCGCCGCGGTGATCGACAACCCCAAGGTACACGCACACACACGCACACACCCGCACACACCCGCACAGCCACACATTAACATCTCACACTACTGTTCACTACTGTTATTGCTTCCTATACATTATTGTTCTACACAGTTGCGCTGGAGCGTATTAATACAGTATGGGGATAACTCGTTGTGTCTTTTAAAAATAGAAATATCTAGTAAAATAATTTGGTTGAAGAGGTGCGGGAAATAATTGTCTTGGTGTATTTTTCCTGACCAGATTCTGCACAGCCCGGCCGTACGGTTTGACCCAAAGACTCTGTGTGTGCCAGCGTATTCAGGTACTCTCTGACATCCAAGACGGTGTCATACGTCGTGGATGCACGTTGCAGCTGATTCTCGATAATGGGATGTTTGTTACCGTGGATTTAAGAACCATAGCATGTCATTTATTGTGTAAACGATAGGCTAGGATTGTAGTTATAGTGTAATACAATCACACCTCACATTACATTATTGCACATTATTGGATATGTATTGTAATAATTATAATTAGGGATGACATTTATATAGCACATTTCTTGAACTCTATGCGCTAGAAACAACAAGTTGTAAAAGCAAAAGCAAGAAAACAATAAGGGCCTTATAGGCTAATTTAAAGAAGTGTGTTTTCAGTAGGCCTTTAAAAGTTTTGCTGTGTGTGTATTAAACCACATTCCCTAGGAAGTGAACACACTTTTACTGCCTGTTAAAGCAGGGATGATATAAACATGATATTAAACTGTATTCTTTATTGTAGAGAATAACGTTTCTGCACACACACACACACACACACACACACACACACACACACACACACACATATACACACACACACACACACACACATACACACACACACACACACACACACACACACACACACACACACACACACAGTGGACAAGCTCCGATCCCTGAGCGACGAGGAGTGGGACGTCTTCCTCCTGCAGCTCTGCTCCTCCCTGGAGGGAACGGCCGCGCCTCCTCCTCCTCCTCCTCCTCCCCCGGCCTCCTCTTCCTCCTCCAGCGCTCCCCCTCCTCCTCCTCCTCCTCCTCCTCCTGCCGCTGCGGCAGTCCGCTCCAGAGTCAACCTGCTGGGCTACCTGTGTAGCGCCGCGGTCGCCCGTGGAGACGTAGCCACCCGGCTCATCAACTCCCGCCTGGTAGGAGTTCAACCCACGCACGCGCGCCGGCACAAAGACGCACGCACACACGCATAGACAATATAGTGCAAGACACGTTAGTAATGTCTACAAGAAGATTATAAGTTGAACTCTGAAGCTGCTGAAAATTATGCTTATTATATACTTTTTTCTTTTTATCAGATTCATATTTATGTAGAATATTTAGGTGATAACATGATGGTCACTGTTCATGGCTTCAGTTTATCTTTCCCTCCATCCCCCCCCCTTTTTTTTATGCACATCCAAGTGCCTGATTGGGCGAGTTATCAGACCAGCCCTGTCCTCACAAATAGAGAACCAGGCACAAATCTAATACCGCGGTTATCTGCAGTAAACCAATAAACCAAGCCTGGAAAAGGAAAACACTTTTTTTTTTCCAACACTGATTATTTTTATTATATATTTGTATTAACGTCCCTCCATTCATGTTCATTGCTATTACTGAATCACTTAAGTCCGGGACAAAGCTTTGATCCATGGCCTCCTCAGCCACGGACTGTTTGTTTGAAGATAACTCGGGCCTTCCCTCAGACTCCACTGCCCCTTGTTCCTCCCGTCCGTCCTGACCGATTGCAGCTCTGCGTCCGCGGCTCTACTTTGTCCACACAGTGAACCGAGCGCGTTGTCTGTGTCTTCCTCCTCTCCTCTCTTGATTGCCTCTCTGCAGCTGCCCGTGTTGACACATCAGCTGCAGCAGGCCCCTTCCTGGGATGTGTGAGTATCCACTCTTGACCGGACGCGACCGGGCAACAGAGTCCCTGCAGCCTGACAACTAACAGGGCTGCAAAATACATTGAACTGTTCTAACTCAACTTCCTGTTCTGCCTTCACCTGTGCTGTGTGGGATTTTACAGAACAAAACATTGCTGATCGGTTTTGCAAAGGCTGTATACAATTGGTGGAAAAAAAATGATTCGACATGAAGTATTTGTGATCTTTTCTGTTATATATATATATGTATATATTTCTGTTGGTTCCTGACATCTGTGATTTTGCATATGAAATAGATGGCTCGAGGCTAAAGGTGATCTGGTTAAACTTTCAATATTTTGACTTTTTATACGCCATGTACTCAACTGCAAGCGTTCCGTATGCTAATGAGGAGAAAGCCATAAATACAGCTCTAAATATGGATCTTAATATGGAAGAAGTTGCCTGGGTTTTTCTCTCTGGCCTCACTGGCAGATGGCCGCGCTTGCTCCCAAACAGTGAACACATTGTGCTTTGAGTCGGAGCACAATGTGTTCAAAAGCCTTTGACGCACACATTGTATGACTTGTAAACAGCCAGAGAAACAACCTGCGTTGGTATTACACGGGGCTGCCTCGAAGAGGGTGTAGAGAGTCTGGCACTGCCTAGTGCAACATGTGACACGTGTTAACGTACGTGTGTTCATTTCAAAGGAGAAGCAAGGTGCTCAGAGTCATCGGCCTGTTGGCTCAGCATTGCACCATCCTCAGTGAGGAAACGCCCACCTCTGAGGTTAGTATCACACACAAACCCACACACACACAGACAAGCACAAACATACATGGTTGCAAATACACACGCACACACATTCACACACAAGCACTTTTACACTCACGCACATCAGCATACGTTCACACATGCACAC
>NC_044053.1:4387800-4390300 GCF_902167405.1 Gadus morhua
AACAGTCTTTCGACAGGCGAGAGAGTGTATGTGTATGTGTGTGTGTGTGTGTGTGTGGGGCGGGATCAAACCTACCCTTGCATTGGTTGCCGGGCAACCATATCTGTATGAGGGCCCCAAACCAGCCATGGAAGGGCGGGAAAATGTAAATTGCGTGCGTGTCTGAATACCTTGTGTGTCTGTTAGGATTTCAGGTGTCAGGTATTCGTTTCATTTCATTCAATCTGTTTCCTGCTGGCCATCCGTGATCTGTTCTCTTCTCTATTCATTTATTCTAACCCATAAACACTCACTCCAACCTACCCGTTGTTTTATAACATACTGGCAATAACACTGCTACATATAAATATACTTAGAAATAATCAAACTAGTTATGTTCAAAGCTAGGGTAGGCAATTTGGAGAAACAAGCCAGATCTGCCAAAAAAAAATCGAAATGTATCACTTCCGGCCTCCCACTAAAGCCAGTCACCCAAAACACACGCTTAACTCGCTATCTTAAGCAATGGGTCTGCCTAACCTTGTTGATGAAATAGGCTGTCCAATATTTTCATTTGGGCCAATTTATATGATGGACAGGCTTATTACAGGCCTGGGACATCCAAAGATACCATATTTTTTTTTTTATTTTGTCAGAGCATTGGATACATTTATCGCTTTCGGGATGAGAATTTCGATTCAACAAATCAGATAAAAAATGCTAATAAAATAAATTTCCTGCCTTAGCTTTAATGACTGATCTGATACAAAATGCTAATAAAATAACCCCCTCCCCACTAATGACTTGAATTAATGATCGGAACTGCATTTTGGTGTGACAGGGAAATATTCACCTGAATAATCTTTCTTGAACATTAAAAAGAGGAAAAGTATTATAATATCATCCAATCCCTCCTCACCATTGTATACATTTCAATAACCGGAAATTTATCACTATCATGTTTATCGTTTTAATTCGTTAACCTGTCCTTTCCCCTTAGGTAATGTGATTGATTTAAGTTGATGGAAAACAATATATATTAACAACAATATTAATAATAATAAATTACACAAAGAAAAATACACTGTTTTTTCTGGGCAAATTTGCATCTGTAAGCGTGTTGTTAAATCATCCGTCCTTTCAATTCCGCTTATTATATATTTACCCTCAACTGACTAATCACCTGACCACAAAAAAGAACCAACCTAATGATACTTTCTTGCTTTCAACCTACTGTTTAGGTGGTGTGTGCAATAACAGACCTCCTTAGAGACAACCTGAGGAACAACAAAGCAAAGCAGTGCCTGTTGCCACCACTAGGGGAGCTCCTCTATCGCATTGCATCCCAGGTAGGTATTATGAGCAAACACTTGAAGGGTCTTCCACTAGCTCGGAATGCTTTGTAGGATATTAGCTATGTTTTCTTTATACACAAATGTCCATATTATTTAAACCAATTTTATTTTATTAGATTCCCCTTTAATGATCGTAAGTGGTCCAAGGCAAGCACAAGTATACGCATCTCAAGTGCAACCGCTACCCTGAAGCACTGGTCCAGCATGACAGGACTACGTTAATAAAGACAAAGACAAAAGGGCTTCTTAACGACCAATAAAATGCTCTTCAGACGGCTGCAAATCAGATTTGAAAAACCATTAGCTTGTACAATTGACAATGAAACATAATATAGCTGTGGCTCGGGGTAGGCTACCCGTTGAAAAGATAAGTGTTTGTTGGCGCTGTGTTAACGTTGCCAGCACAGCAAGACTCAGGCAATAAACAACAATAGTAAGTTGTGTGCCACGATCCAGGGGTTGAGCTCTGATACGCAAAGGGAAAACGCCTTAAAGAAGAAACAATGCTGTGTTAGATATATAACTGAAGGCTATATTATAGTTGAGCTAGCCCGGATTTGATGATATGCCAGGGAAACCCAGGGAAGGAGATGGAGAAGACGTTATCGTCGCCCCACGAAGGAACGCCCGGAACGGGGTGCTTCGAATGTGTACTGAGAGAGAGGGCGGGAAGTCCAAGCACGCTTCAGACTTAGTGGGAGCCATGTTTGTTTGATTTGTATGGGTGTAGCGGCAGGGGGGCAAGGGAGGATTACTTTTTTGCTCCATATTTTGGATATTGCTTTGTCAAGTTCTTTGACAAATTCAAAATCGCATTTATTCTCCTCGTCTTTGTTGTTGTTCTTCTTGTCGTGGTCTTGTTCTTGCCGCTCCGGGGAATGGTAACTTACCTACACGGCTCATAATAAGTGGAAGACCGGTATTAGTGTTTTTTGGTAGACCTGAAAAATGTCAAAGATCATGACCTTCTTTCAGCCTTTTTGCTGTGGATTTGATGTGAATCTAAAAGTCAATCAGAGTATAATAATACAAGGGGCACAACAGCGCTTGCCATATTTCTATCATTTACTTTTTTGGTTGTTCCTTTTAGTTAGAGGTTAACACTAGAGACCAGATGAAATGAGTTTTGTTGTTAGATGCTGTTAGAGATATAAAACAGCGTGAGG
>NC_044053.1:4397800-4402800 GCF_902167405.1 Gadus morhua
ACAGTGTACACATCAGCACGCATGTCATTAAAACGTTAATCAAAATGGTTTTGGTTTGGTTAATTTTAGCGCTGCTTTGAAATCGCGCTGTGCGGTTGTGACCCTTCGTTGAAGCTGCTCCTGCGTGGCTAACACGCGTTATCGGTAAACGTTGAAGATTCGCCACGTATCCAGGGCGTCATTGTGACGTTCCCCTCTCTGTTCTCCTCGGTAAAGCCGAGGGAAGAGGCCGACTTATCGGGCTGCAGCTCAAATTCATTATTTTTTCTAAAACAAACACCAGCGAGAACACGTTTTTCGAACGCAGTGCGTGTGTTTTTGTTACACAAACAATTTCAAGGCTTAACACTTTAAACCGCCCCGTCCGTAGCGAGGTCACACCGCCGCGGTTTCACGGCGGCGGCGGAGGCGTGGCCACGAGCGTTCCTGGCCCACCAAGGACGGCGTTCAGACGCCGCTGGGGGGGGGGGGGGGGGGCGGTCTGGCCGCTTTAACGGCAGCCTGCATCCTCGCTCGGGTCTTCTGCTCTGGCGTTAGATCGTTGGCAGGGAGGGAGTGTGTGAGGGTGTGTGTGTGTGTGTGTGTGTGTGTGTGTGTGTGTGGGGGGGGATGAGTGAGTGAAAGATTGGGAAGGTGGTGGGTGGGGGATGGGTGGGGGGGCATGTTGTTGATGCCATAGAGTGAAAAGGCAGCTTTCCAGGCCAGACTTGTGCTGCAGGAAATTATTTATGAGCTTGAATAAGACTGTGCTTCAGCTGCCAGCAATGAAAGGTCTCGCTGTGTGTGTGTGTCTGTGTGTGTGTGTGTGTGTGTGGGTGTGTGTGTGTGTGTGTGTGTGTGTGTGTGTGTGTGTGTGTGTGTGTGTGTGTGTGTGTGTGTGTGTGTGTGTGTGTGTGTGTTTCATATGTGTGAACAGTACTATGAGCCAAGGGGCAGTCGAGCCCCCATAACATGTGCACGTGTACACACACACACACACACACACACACACACACGCATCTACACACACACACACACACACACACACACACACACACACACACACACACACACACACACACGGTGCAGTAGGAGAGCACTGGTGGTTGTATTAAAGTTTTATGATGACTATCCTCCACGAGGGAGAGCAGAACAGAAGGGGACTCTCCAGGACAGTCCCGGGTCCCAACCCCTGTGTGTCCCAACACAGGCACACACACACACACACACACACACACACACACACACACACACACACACACACACACACACACACACACACACACACACACACACACACAGAGACCAACAAACACATTCACACTGATACTCATACACTGATATGTACACTGTCACAACCGCACACACTGATACGGACACACACTTATACACACACACACACACACACAAACATTCACACACTGATACTCATACACTGATGCGTACACATTCACAACCGCACACACTGATACACACACATAAACAGACGCAGGCACAGACACACACACACACATATAAACACACACTGATTCGCATACACTGATAGGTACACGTTCACAACCGCACACACTGATGCGCACAAATTCACAGACGCACACATACACACACACAGACACGTACACACACACTGATACGCATACACTGATACGTACATGTTCGCAACCGCACACACTGATACGCACACAAACACAGACGCACACAAACACAAGCGAAAAAACACACACACAAATACTGATACGCATACACACTGGTATGCACACACTGATACGTACACATTCACAGACACACACATGCAATCAAACAAACACAAAAAAAAACTAAAAAAACACACACACACACACACACACTCCCTCAGGAGTGCTTCCTATAGTTCAGGTGTATTGATTGGGAAGAAGCGCTGCAGGCTTAATAAATGGAGCTTCTTCTTGGAGATTAGTGACACGAGTTCATTATTCAGTTCAAGGAATGCGCGGGATAGACGGTCTTAAAGGAAAACCCAGAGAGTAAGAAAGTTCCTGTTTTCTGAGTTTGCCGAGAGTTTGAAGTGAGAGTGCAGCAGCCGTGGCACACTGTACATGACTCGGCGTGGCGGCCTCATCACACGGGCTCATTGAAAACGTCGCGTCGCCGTCGTCTTCTTTGGCTAAACAAAAATAATTGGTTTGCGAGAGTCGAATTCGCCCCCGATACACAGCATCTTCTGCTTAATTTCTCTTTCCATGTAGAGATAAGATAAGATCACTAGCGCGCTCTGATACAGGGATGATACAAGTTTTTCGATACATGCTACCCCGCAGACTGCGAAGTTTTGCTTGGCATGTTGTAATTTGTAACTTTAGATTACTAAGAAACTATGGTTTGGAAACTGAACTAAATAGCACATTCCGAGGATGATTTGAAAGTGTTATTGCTGCGCTTGCCTTGCACCTACCACCCCCTGCCTCTGCCGGTTGGGTCTGCCTGCTTCCCTAAGTTCCCTCCATTGAGTTTGGTTTCTCCATTTCCCCCATGCTGGCCTCCACCCCCCTGCAAGGCTCTTCCCTCCTCGTCAGACGTGTGTGTGTGTGTGTGTGTGTGTGTGTGTGTGTGTGTGTGTGTGTGTGTGTGTGTGTGTGTGTGTGTGTGTGTGTGTGTGTGTGTGTGTGTGTCTTCGTCTGTTCAGAGTGTGTGTTTGTGTGTGTATGTGTGCATGTATGTGTGTTTTTGTGTCTTTGTCTGTGTGAGTGTGTGTGTGCGTGTTCAGCCTGTGTGTTGTTTGTGTGTGTGTCTGTGTGAGTGTTTAGCCTGTGTGAGTGTGTGTGTTCAGACTGTGTGATGTGTGTGTGTGTGTGTCTGTGTGTCTATGTGTCTGTGTTTGTGTGTATGTGATTGTGTGTAAGTGTGTGTTCAGACTACGTGTTGTGTGAGTGTGTGTGTTCAGACTTTGTGTGTCTGTGAGTGGATGTGTGTGTGTGTGTGTGTGTGTTCAGACTGTGTGTTGCGCGTGTGTCTGTTCGAGTGTGTGTGCATGCTCCGGTGTGTGCCGTCCGACCGCATGTCCGTGCATGTCTGTCATTGAAATTGGAGTACTGCGGAAGTTGTCTCCTTTCCCTTGTTCCCGTCCCTCCACTCAATGAATCTGTCTATCTCTGGTCCGTCTGTCTGCCTGCCTGTCTGCCTGTCTCCTGTGTAGCCGACAGCGTGTCTCTCTGTGTTGGTGCGGGTGTGCTGTTGAAGTGATCGATGGGAGATGTTGTCCGGGCTCCTGCCATAGGGGTTATTCAGAACCAGGTGCACACAGACTTCTGAAGGACTTTAATTATAGAGGGGAAACCACATCAGAGACACACACACACACACACACACACACACACACACACGCACACACACACACACACACACACACACACACACACACACACACACACACACACACACAAGTGGTCACACACACACAAACACACACATACGTGTTCCGACGCACACACACACACACACACACACACACACACACACACACACACACACACAAGTGGTCACACACACACAAACACACACATACGTGTTCCGACGCACACATACACACTCACACACACACACTCAAATCCACACACACACACACACACACACACACACACACACACACACACACACACATACATGCATTCACACACACACACACACACACACACACACACACACACACACACACACACACACACACACATACATGCATTCACACACACACACACACACACACACACACACACACACACACACACACACACACACACACACACACACACACACACACACACACACACACACACACACACACACACACATCTAAACAGTCACTGGAGCCTCAAAGACCAGGTGCAAACATGCAGGGATATAAAGAAGATCTACTAATCTGCACTAATCTGCGAGCGTTTCAAGTCATCATATCCGCTCACCCTTTCAACTCTCCGTACATCGACGCCGAAGGATTCCTCCAAACTTCTTCAACTCATTCAGACCAGAATCACAAACCAAGTCTATGGCGCAAGCCCTTCTCAAGAGGTTCTCCCTATTAGCAAAGCTTCTGTAAGAATACTACATCTTATGGATTACACTTCCAAACCAGTGTATTCCTCCACTGAACCAGTGGCAAATGAACAAACCCCCAGAGCCCTGGGCATGGTAGCTTACAGTTGTAGAGAGTAGAAGTACAAAGAAGTTCAAAGTTGGGGCATTCCTTTTCACAAGAGCTCTGCACAGACAAACAGAAGCAGATGTCGATGTGCACGGTCTTGCAGCCTAGTGTGCTACCATATGTGTAATATTTATAACAAATTGAAATATTTTTGTTTAGCGGCATCATTTTCGATTTTCTGATATAACAAAGCGGACGGGGAATCACTGGCTTAGTGTTAAGTTCACGTTAAGGTCGGTTGTGTTAGGGTAAGAGCTTGGTGAGTTCATGGTCAGGTTATATGTTACAGTGCTTGGGTCGAGGTAGCTACCATTTGCTTTGACAAAGCCATCAATGGCTTTCGAAGTCAAACAAGGGGTTATTGTTCATCTGGGGAGATTATGTAGACACATATGAATATAGTTTATCGTTCAAGGAGCCAAGTTTATTCAGAAACATAGCGGAAAACAATAATATTCCTGTGACAAAGGTGTCGAGATGATGTGAGCCATTTTGGAGGCATTCGTTTGAGTTGGCGATATTGGCACCTTTCGAATATTTTCCGTCCCAATTTCAGCAATATAAATAGAACTGCTTTTAACATCCATGCATATTCCTGGGCCGCTCTTCTCCCTGTGGATTTATCTCAGGGATTTGTTTCAGTTGGATACTCTCTGTATTACCATTTCACTGTACAGTATCTAACAGAAAACTTTACCTGCCACCAAATCCCTAGTGGCCAGCCGTGGCAATGTTATCGGTGTAATTCCTTGATAACAAACACATCCTCCCCCTTCAAATATTGTTTTAACCTCTTAAGCACCATGCGGCTTATCCTAGAAGATTTCCCTGAGGCCGATTTTGTTCA
>NC_044053.1:4405300-4414016 GCF_902167405.1 Gadus morhua
ACACCTAGTCAGAGGCAATGTTCAAAGTGTACAAATATGTATTTTACCATATGCAGAGTGCTTTTGTTCTGAGACACATATTACCCTCAAATCCTATGGTGTAGCGCTGGTTAGACCACGGTAATACTAAATAAATGGTTAGAGACGGTCGGGTTTAAATATTCCATGCATTTGTCTGGAACTCTCGAACTGCGTGTTTTGTTTGTACTTAGAGTGTTTGTGTTTGTGTGTCACAGGACGACGCCGTGGTCCAGCACATGGCCGCTAAGACCGTCGAAAACCTCGCCACCACCGTGACTGACTCCGCCCACAGCTTGGTCACCGTGGAGACAGGCCCCGCCCTGTGGTACCTGTTCACCCACTCCACCGTGGAGGCTGTCAGAATCACGGCCATCTCTGTGAGCTACTCACACACACACACACTCACGCACACACACACACACACAAACTGACGTCATTCATATCTGTTAAGTCTCAGCCACAAAAAACACAGACGCATCCAAACTCCTCAGTTCGTTTTTACTGATATTTCTTCTCAGGTTTAAAGTTAAAAGTGTTGGTGTGTTGTTTCCTCCTATATTTCATAAATGGAGGTGCTTAATGCAATGTGACGTTGTGACTTACATGCCCTATCGCTGTGCACTATTATAAAGTACATAACCCTAACATTTGATGCTCATTAGTTTGGTTTGGTTTGGAATTGAACTTTAGGTAGCAGGCTATCCCAGTACCCTGAACTATGTAAGGAGCAAGCAGGATTAATTAATCTGTTTGATAATTAAACTAATTTGAATAACTGTACAAACCTATGTACCAACTAAGAATGCAATTAAAAATGTGCCTTGATTTATTTCCTGGAAGCCCAATTGACCTCTGACCCAGCTAAACATGGTCACTATGCATTCAACCATTACAAGTTGTTCTGCTTAATTTATTTGGTTGAATAGTAAATAAAATACAAAGAAAGCATTTAAACTCACCGATTTTTTTGCCGCTTTTGGGAGATGCAAATTAACAGCCCCAGCTTTGTTCCATCAATCAAACTTCATCATTATAGATAAAAGGCAATTCAAATAAAAAAACAGGGGAAAACAACCCAACAATATAATTAAACCCACCAGAATATATATGATTTTTTTTGTAGACTTCTGATTAATTGTTGAATATCACATTTTGATAAAAAATAAATAATCAAGAAGTACTTTTTCAGCATACGTTCCGTGATTGGTTGAGCTTGCATGTCAATCAAGACCTCTAAACACATTTCCGTATATAAAGGCTGGCTGGCTCTGCGACACTTTATTATGGTTAACTTGACTGTAAAGCTAACCAATAGGAAACCACACTCCCAAACATGGTCACCATTCCTCGCTTGAACTTTTTGAATGCCACACAAAGCTGTTATCTCATTGTATGTGTGCAAAGGTCAACGATAAATAAAGTTCACATGGTTTGAACTTTATATCAAAAAGCCGGTACATCATGTTTGTTCTCGCTCTGTGGGAAGATAATGCATTGATACTGCTAGTTTTTTGGATATATTAATATTTTGCACAGAGTAAAAAGAAAAGCTTAAATCTATGTATATTTATTTTCATACCAAAAAAAAATGTTTTAGTGTAGTGTTCACCAAGTTGATGTAATCATAATAAATGTATTCGTAGGGGTTTCTAAGATACCGACTTGTTCAATATGTGTAGGTAGTACTGAAGTTGTATGGAGTGGTATCAGCTGTTTTGGAC
Source organism: Gadus morhua (assembly GCF_902167405.1). Lineage (NCBI taxonomy): Eukaryota > Metazoa > Chordata > Actinopteri > Gadiformes > Gadidae > Gadus > Gadus morhua. Next base: position 4,407,043 of record NC_044053.1, read on the forward strand.
TTCATCCTAGACAAACAATATTCATGATTTTAATAGCTGAAGCATTTTGACCACACAAATTCATGTAACGATACATTTTACATCGATGAAAATACATGAGTTTTTACTTTCCAATGGAACATTTCTGTTTTCACCTACTTATGGAACCTACCTATCTGTCTGTCTCTCTGTCTGTCGGTCTCTGTCTGTCTCTCGGTCTGTCTGTCTCTTCTTGATCTCTGTCTGTCTCTCTTCTCTATTGCTGTCTTTCTTTTCTGTTTGTCTGTTTGTTTGTCTTTCTCTTTTTTCTTCTGTCTGTCTGTCTGTCTGTCTGTCTGTCTGTCTGTCTGTCTGTCTGTCTGTCTGTCTGTCTGTCTGTCTGTCTGTCTGCCTGTCTGTCTGCCTGTCTGTCCGTCTCTCTGTCTGTCTGATTATATCTATTTCTGTTTTTTCTGTCTGTCTGCCTGTCTGTCTGTCTCTGTCTGTCTATCTATCTCTATCTCTGCCTGTCTGTCTCTTCGCTTTGTCTGTTTGTCTATATCTCTGTCTCTCTGGCTGTCTATCTGTCTCTATCTCTGGCTGTTTGTCTGTCTGTCTGTCTGTCTGTCTGTCTGTCTGTCTGTCTGTCTGTCTGACTGTCTGTCTGTCTGTCTGTCTGTCTGTCTGTCTGTCTGTCTGTCTGTCTGCCTGTCTGTCTGTCTGTCTGTCCGTCTGCCTGTGTCTACCTCTGTGCGTGTGCCTGTGTGTCTGTCCGTCTGTCCGTCTCCAGGCTCTGTCCAGGCTGACCCGTCGCGTCCCGGGGGTCTTCCTGGCGGTGATTGACAGCTGCGGCCCGGCGGCCATGTTTGAGGCTCAGGGCGTGGCCCCGCCCAGAGTCCAGCAGCACCTGTTGACTGCCACCGCCGCCGCGCTGCTGGGCTCACACACACACACCCACCGCCTGGCGCAGGCCAAGGTCCGTGTGTGCAACACACCACACACACCAACGCGCCACACACACCAACGCACCACACACACCAACACACCGCACACACCAAGGCGCCACACACACCAAGGCACCGCACACACCAACGCTCCACACACACCAACACACCACACACACCAACACACCACACACACCAACACACCACACACACCAAGGCACCACACACACCAACACACCACACACACCAAGGCACCACACACACCAACACACCACACACACCAAGGCACCACACACACCAAGGCACCACACACACCAACACACCATACACACCAAGGCACCGCTCCGCTCAAATTAACATTCATACGCAAGAGCACATCCTCCGTGCCCTCAGGATCTTATTTTCAAGGTTGTTGTTGTTGTTTTGTTTTTTTTGGCGATGACCTTCTCCAGCGATGGGGGTCACTTCCATCTTGAACTGACCCCCCCCAAGGAGAAGGATCCCATTCCTGTCTTACCCCACAGGGGCAGTATAGAGATCAGAGGCCGCGTGCATAGCCGCTACGTGGGATGGGAGAACATGACAAGGCAACACACAGATTCGTTGCACGTATCTTTGTTTTGCATGACTTCTGGCGCCCTGATCTCTTGTTAATTCCGAAACACGCATACAGAAACAAACAAACACACAAAACCAAAGAAGTGCAAGGAGCATGAGTGCTTTTGGGTGAATTAAGACGGGCATCAGTTGTGTTTCTTTGCTGAAGTGGATGGGCAGAAGGGAACGGACGCTGAGTTGACTACTTGTGATGTTACTCAGTGTGATGTTGCAGGGATATTTGTCTCTTGAACTCAATCTATTTGCATTGAGAAAGCACTTGAGAACAAACTCGCCACCTTAACTCATCTACTCTAATTATCTACTCCCCCTCCCTCTTTGTTTATCTCTCTCTCTCTCTCTCTCTCTCTCTCTCTCTCTCTCTCTCTCTTTCTCTCTTCTCTCTCTCTTCTCTCTTTCTCTCTCTGTAACACTTTCTCTACCTCTTTATCTCCCTCATTCTTTCTCTCTCTCTCTCTCTCTCTCTCTCTCTCTCTCTCTCTCTCTCTTTCTCTCTCTCTCTCTCTCTCTCTCTCTCTCTCTCTCTCTCTCCCTCTCCCTCTCCCCCTCTCTATCTCGATCTCTATCTCACTGTCTCTCCTAACTCCCCTGGCACAGAGAAAAACAGAACAGTGTTGTGTATGTAAGTGTGTGTGTGCGTGCGTCTCTCTGTGTGTGTGTGTGTGTGTGTGAGTGAGTATGTGTGTGTACACGCGTACGCTTATTTTCAGTGTGACAGTATCTGTACTAATTGGCCGAATGAACACACACTCTGCAGCCGTCTACTGAACGCTAGGCATTGTGGGTACTGGGGAGGGACTTATCGTCTGGAAACACACTACTGGGCTTTGAAATTAATTAACGCGTGTCACTACACTCACACACACACACACACACACACACACACACACACCACATCACACACACACACATATGCGAACGCGTATGCATACATTGGCAGACTTTACAGGCACAGTCGCGCACCAACTCAAAGTTGCAGACACAAACACATTGGCTCACAGAGCCTGTGGTGTATGGTGCTAGCGATAATGATAATGCTAATGAATGTTGGCCACTCCACAATGTTTCAAACCAATTACTGATGGTAACTTAGTGCTGGGGGAAGTTTGTGTGGATGTGTGTGTCGTTCTACCTCTGTGTGTGTGTGTGTGTGTGTGTGTGTGTGTGTGTGTGTGTGTGTGTGTGTGTGTGTGTGTGTGTGTGTGTGTGTGTGTGTGTGTGTTTGCCTCATAATTATTAGACTAGTTGATTTACTTATTTCACTTTAGTGAGTTATTTGTTCTGGTAAATTACAAATAAATAAAAAAATCTGCTTCTTGGAAAATGAGAAATTATGAATTCAATGTTTGGAGAAAAGATTAGCCACATTAGAGGTACTCTCTCCCTTATTAAGTATGGTAAAAATGCTAATTCTTGTTTTCCTGCCGTGTTCGAGGCTCCTGATTCTCCAGTGGCTGTACGGTCTTCTGATTCATTTTCACCGCTGTCTCATTTGTGTGTGTGTATCTTCGTGTGCCTGTGCTTGTGTGCGCATGTGTGTGAGCATTTGTGTGTGGGCCTGTGTGTGTGCTTGTGTGTGTCTTCGTGTGCTTCCACACGCGTGTGTGCGCATGTGTGCGTGAGTGCGTGTGTGTGTATGCATGTCTGCTTGACTGTGTCTGTGTGTGTGTGCGTGCGCATGTGTGCTTGAATGTGTGTGTGCGTGAGTGTGTGTGCGCATGTGTGTGTGTGTGTGTGTGTGTGAGTATGTCTGCGTGTGTGTGTGTGCGTTTCTAGGAGGTTGTGTTGAAGGTCCTACGGTGTTTAGACAGTCCATCCATGCTGACCAGGGCCAAAGCACTGCTGCTTCTCCTGCTGCTCCTCCAGGACAACACACAGACACTGAAGTACTGCTGTCAGCACAGGTACACACACACACACGCACACACGCACACACACGCACGCACACGCACGCACACACACACACACACGCACACGCACACACACACACGCGAGCACACACACGCACGCACACGCACACACACACTCGCACGCACACACACACACACAAACATACACGCAAACACGCACAATCACACTCACACTCACTCACACACACACCTCACACACACACACACACACACACACACACACACACACACACACACACACACCACTGAGAAGTGTTTCATTCACACACCTGTCGTGAAGCTGTGATAATTGTGTGTGGGCAAATGTGATAGACAGGCAAGATGGCTTCCCAAAACCGATCAGGAAAGTGCTGTCCTGATAGGTCAGAAAATGCCGGTAGCTGTCTAAAATCAGTATAACTGTATGAAACAGAGGGAGGCCTGCAGGCAACCATAGACAGATATCCTCACAGCGCCTATTGACATTTCTAATTAATTACACTCAAATGATTACTCTCGATATCTTACGTAGAGCATTTTAAATTGTTGCTTTAAACAATTGTTTCCTAAAACTCGAGGAGTAACCAAGTGTGAAGCTCACATAGCTGTCAGGGGCCACAGGAGGCCCTTTGGACCCGTTTGCACAGTAAGGGTAGCCTGGCAAGCCAGACCCTTATCGGAAAGATATTGGGTCTGGTCTCGTACGGTGGCAGTGTGGGCGGGATAAACGGTTGTCTTTCAAGTTCCCTCTGCACGCAATAGGATAGCGCTACAACCAATCAGAGCAACGAAGAAGGTGACGTAGTCAGAGCGACGGAAATTTCCATGGGGAAGTGTTGTGAATGGTGGATTGAGAGAACCTAGACCGACGACGAAACTTTTACCGTATCCGGCCGGCAAAACTCTGAATGCATCTTTCTTTTCCAGGAAAGACTTCAGTGCAGTTCTTTGTTCATTTCTCAAAGAAAATGACAACTTCAAGTCTTGAAGAGTCGCGGCCAAAGCCGAGTCGAAAGACAGCTGTTCGCCAGCAGCAGCAGCCATTATTGTTTACCTTTAACACGGAACCTTCGCAGCTCTGTCGTCATTCGGCTCGATACCGCCCCTCACGATCTGATTGGCCTGTCCCATTTTCTGTTTCCAGCAGCGAAAAACGACGACAGAAGGCTAGACCTCCCTGGCTGCAAATTAAATTTTCTGCGGCTAGGGGCGTCTAGATTTCTAGGCTACAGTAAGGGGTGTGAAAGCAGCGTTCATGGTCCCCAGAGATGGGGCTGTGGAGCCGTTTGGTTTCTCTTGAGTGGTCTTTACTGGAACATACAAACGTTGTATAATGGTGTGTTCCTGAATCCCGGACGCCAGCCTTCCGAGATGCACTTTTGACGTCATTTTCGGTCTCGGAGCATTTATAGCGTCCCTGTTCGTCTTTGTGATTGTGTCATTGTAACGGGTTCACCGGAGTCAGGACACCGTTTTTTGACGAAAAGGAGCGAACTCCCGTTTATTTCCCCTTCGGGTTAACAAACACAAAGTCATGGAACAAAAGGACAACGTTCCATGTGCATTCTGTCCGTCTCCATCTCTTATGACGCTCTCTCTGGCTCGCAGAGAGCGTCTTCCCTCTCTCTCTCTCTCTCTCTCAACCCCTGACTGAAAGACAAGCAGGCACATAAATACACACTTCCTGATTGGGTCCGATTGCAGACACCTGTCAGCAATCAGACCCCATCACCCCAGCAGACCTGGTGCTCCATGCTCCCCCTGCAGGCCAGACGCCGCCCCACCTCCACAGTCTTGAAATTGGCTAAGCGCTGTTTATTGTTAGCTACATTAGCCTCTTTAGCAAACCAGCCCGAAAACAAACACCACCACTTTTCATTGTATTGCAAGCACAGCAAGATCATGCAATGTATAAATTGGTGACCGGAATAAAGTAACAATGTAATCAAGTGTGCAAGAGCATTTAAAATCGACATTAAAATGACTAACGTGGTACAAATACAAAGAAAATAAATCTCTTCACAGGCGCAGCCATTTTGTTGAGAGCGTCATCACTGCTCTCGGTCTACTCTCAGAATTCCGAGGGATGAAGACAAAAAGGGGGCGTGCCTCCGAGAAATGCAGCAAAAAAGCTGGGAGGTCTTCGACTTTCGACTGGGAAGTCTGGCGTCCGAGGATTGAGGAACACGCCATAAGATCAACTCGATCGAAAATAAATATATATTTTTCTTCATACCAAAACCAGCGATATCATTTTATAACTTTACACTGGCAGGATTTGTTCTTCTTCACAGTTATGATGACTTTTGTTTACGGCTGTGTGCCAAAACATTATCTTTTTATTCAAAAGTGAGATAAGAGAATAAACTGTACTTTAGAATTCTGCTTCCCTCTTGTGTGGTTTGCTCATAAATATTTAAGTAAACCAACAGTAATTGTCCTCATTTAGAAGATTTTTAATTTTCAACACTGAAAATGAAAGCCTGGTAGCAGACATATTTCTCTTTTGTCTTTGCAAATGAAGAGTGAAGAGTCCTGATTGTGGCCCTTGAGAAGAAGACTTAGAGATTCCAAAAAGTCAATTGAAACATCAAATATATTCATTTATTTTTTCTGAATACTCAATGGCTCAATAGTTTTTGTCTGTGTCTTCTGCTCAGACAGCAACTTTTTAAAGTTGCTGTTAAAAAGTTGCTTTGAAAATGTTATGTAAGATGTTATATGCTTAATACAGATGTAAAAGCTTGGCTTCTCTGACAATGTTCATCATCTGTAGTGTAAAAGACTCTATGCATCTAATTATCAATGTAAAATGGTAAACAGCAATTGGGCTGCATTTAAATATAATTGATCTAACCAACCTCTTGACGCCAATCAAATCATTTCTCTAACCTCTGGCGTCAATCAAATCCTTTCTCTAACCATCATGACCGATATGCTACATCTCGCACAAGAAGAACTCAATACCCTGGCAAGGGAAACCGAAGATTGAACCAGCGCGGTAATAAAGTTCCTGTTGTCCTCAATAAGAATGATCTATGGAAACTCGTACTGAGGAAACCCATGGCTCTCTCATATTGTGTATTATGAACTTCTCTACAGAACTTCACATATCAGAGTGCATATCCCATGAAGGGATCAGCGTGCGCGTCGGACTTTGAGCAAAAGGCGCGAGACCTCTGGACGACCCCGTGCCGGACTCCCCTGGGACCGAGCGGAGACGTTTTAATGAGATGCGTCTATATGAGTTATAATAAGCTTGGCGGCCTACCCAGGTTTAAACCCGTATGGATTTCCCTGGATGTCTTCATTATTCCCCTTTTTTTTTTTGAAATGACTGCGCGGCTCCTCATCAGCGCGCGTTGGACTGCGGTTCACCCCGATCCCTAACTGGTGGGGCGGCAGCTGTGGCGGCGCGCGGCGGGTATGATGAGATCCATATTCATGTTGTATACGCAGCCGGTCTCCCCTGGCATCACATGACCGCCGGTCGGGGGGGGGGGGGGGGGGGGGGGGGGGGGGGGGGGGGGGGGGGGGGGGGGGGGGGGGGGGGGGGGGGGGGGGG
>NC_044053.1:4414116-4436616 GCF_902167405.1 Gadus morhua
GTGGTGGGCCCGGTTCTCCTGTGGGCTGATGCCCCCGGCCCCCCACCTCTCCCAGCCTCTGCACAGCCACAGCCCCCCTCCAGGACAGCCACATCAGGGTCCCTTTAATCTCCCCCTCACAGTCTATGCTTGCCCCAACTTTCTTTCTTTAGAAGTTAGATCCTCACACACACACATACTGACACACACAAACACACACACACACACACACATGCATACACACACAAACACCCACACACTGACGCATACACACACACACGCATACACACACTGACACGCACACACACACACACACACACACTGACACATACAGACACACACACACTTGCAGACTATTCTATGAGGTTGTAGCTCATACAGAAATGGCAGGAGAGGCTTTATAAGGGAGGCCTTGCTCGGTGTACTCTCGCTAGGACTCTGGCAGGTACAGCGATCTTGGTCTTTAGGTGTGACAACGCCTTTCATCTACAAAGAAAGGTATTGAGACACCATGAAATTGACTTTTTCTCCAGGTTAGCTCCTTTCAACACTCACTCACACTTAGTGTTCTCCTATTGAACAAGCGATGCCAAATATAAATGCTATGCCCTATTTCCTAAACTAAACCCTCACCCGAAAACCAACCCATAACTCTGAAAACCAAATCCTAAAGCATAACTTTAAACTTAACCCTAACCATTATACTCCACCCTGACCTTAAACCCAACCCATAACCCTGAAACCAAACCCTAAAGCATAACTTTAAACCTAACCCTAAAACTCAACCCTAAACCTAAAGCCTAACCCAAACCCCGGAACCAAATCCTAAGGCAAAACTTCAAACCCTTCCCTAAAAGTCAACCCTAATCTTCAAACCAACCCTTAACCCTGAAACAAAATCCTAAACCTAACTCAAAAAACAAACCCTAACCCAAAACCACTCCTTTCGCTCACATCGTCCCCTCCAAAGCTCACACCAAAGATAAGCCCTTGCACATGCTAATCAATCACCATCACAAAACATTTGGATTGGCCTGTAGTTTCATATTAACCCGGATGGATGATGTCGTTAAAGTCTTCATCAGTAGCTCTGTATGGAGTGGCATGGCCTCTGACACATGTCTCGTTCAGGTAATGCCACACTTTCCATAACTAATGAACTAAAACGTGTGACACGAGGACTCTGTAGACTCAACGGAGAACGCTGACAAGCAAAGTGCGCTGAGGCCCGATTGGCTGAATGTTCTCACATTTCTTCCTGAAGCTAAATCAGAAGCTCTGCAAACTGAATTCAAATGAGCTCCCTCTGCCGTACATGCAGACCTGCAGTTCCCTTCCCACAATCCACCGTGACATATCTCCGCTCCGACCATAACCACGCCACATTATCTTCCCTTTACGCCAAATTACAAGAAGGCGTCACCATGCCTGGGTCTCTGCAGGTTTCTTTGGTCCTGCGAGAGGTTCCCAGACTTTGGTTAAACAAACCAACCCATCAGAGATGTACCTCTCAGCTCCATCGCTCCACTTGTTCTACATCTAAAGTCCTCCCTGTGTGGTGTTTTCTAGGTCTCGTAATGAAGGGGTGGCAGTGCAAGCAGCTGAGATCCTCCAGGAGATCCACGTCCTATAGAGCCTTCTGGAACCTTCCCTGGGCCATGGCTGAGATTGTGGAACTATGCGATGGAATAGCGCCTTTGACAGTCGGTTCTCTTAAATCCTTCAAGAGTACTTTGCTCTTTACTCTCTATAAACAGAGCAGATTTAAACCTACTGGATGCTTTCCCAAAATGACATGCATTTAGCCACTATAAGTACTTATTTTTTTGAAATGCCTTACCTATTGTACCTGCTATTATACTGTTTCTTTGAGACAAGAAGAACGTTGACAACTCTGTAAAGAACCTTGATGTTCTGAATGCGATGCAAAAGCCAGTCTGATCTGTGAGCGATAAATGTCTTTGCTGTTGGTGGGAGGCTGTTTGTAAACTGATATTTTACATATTACGTCATATAGAAGACTTTATGGTTTGTTAATGTCTGCCATGTATTTGTTGAGAAATAGTTTTAGATGAATAAAGATTTATGAAGTTGCATTAATTGTGATGCAGTCGCTCAACAAAGACTTGAAAGTTCAGCGGTGGTGTTTGGGGTTAAGAAACGTGGGTTTCTGTGGGTTTTGAATTGAATATATTGTTTACTGTCCCTATAAATACCATACTGCTGCAGAACACAACAGTTACGCTTATAAACTCATTGCACCCAGTTCTCTACATCCATCCTCATCATGTTCTCTTGACGCCAAACTAAGTGCTGCCCAATCTGAAGTAATCTTCATCACAGGCTTACACCCTTGATCAGGCTTTGGGGGAGGAGAAGGATAATGATCGAGATGATGATGATGATGATGATGATGATGATGAAAAAACGCCCCCTTAGATGGGTGAGCAACATGAGGAAACTCTGCAGCAACCCGGAGCACGGATCGAAATTCCTATCGGCAAACCCCGGCTGCAGGCGGCTTTGAGCGCTACTCCGGCACTGGTGCATCATGGGTCAGCAACAGCATCCTTGGTCAACATGTGGACATGGGAAGACTGCCGGGATGAGGGTGCCATGCTGGGAAGGGGAGTTCCCATTAGAAAGCGATAATCAATGAAAACGCTAGAATCGGTTCAAGAATTGACGAGACCATGACCTAAGAAAAAAAAGGTTTAAGAAAAGGCATTGCTGTGGATTCGTTCTAACCTTAAGGGAGCACGTGTTTGTCTGGTTCAACCTTCTTGTCACATGGCATCATCTTTGCCATAGTATGAGGTGCTAAACTGCCACACTTGGCACAGCGATCCTCAAGATGTTGGACAACGAGGTCACTTCAGCCAGCACCTCGCAGCAGGCATGAAGCTGCGAGGTGATTTATTTGGACACTGGAGATTCGCATCAACACAGCAAGAGAGCCTGTGTGATCAGATTGGCTTTCTGGGCAGAATATAAGATAACTAATTCAAACAATGAACCGTGGCTGCTATAGTTTCTAGTTATGTATCACCACTGTCCAAGGGTGACTATTGATTCGCCATAACCTTCCATATGACCTAAAGACACGGCTTGCATTGAGATTAGCCTTAGCAAATACGGAAACATAATATCACCAGCTCACTCACTCTGCCACTGCGTGTTTGGGAGCGAATTGATAAACAGGCTTGTTGCCAGATGAGATTACATCGATAGTGACACGCAAGAAGCCTTTTGACCCCCCTGACGAGTACCAAGAAAGGATTGTGATACAAGGGCAAAGACTGGCCTCTCCACTGTGGACCGCAACCATCTCGGTCCAATTGTCTAACAGAGCATCAAGTTCTGCAACTTCGGCTTCTCTGGAAAATGTGTACTTTTTATTCATATAACTTCATTTACTCCTGATTATTCCGGTTAGGATTGGCTGCTGGTTGGCAGTTTTTTTTTTCCTTTCAATGTTGCGGATCTCATTTAAATAATAGTTTTTGCCTTATCGACGTCCCTAGACAAAGAAAACCTGGATCACCGCTTCTGATGCCACTGACCCGACTTCACCCAGTGAAGCTATTTATCTGAAGAGGAATATATTGTGCTCGCTTCAGGCCAAACTGTTAAAAATTAGTTTTTCCCGGGGACTTAACACCAAACCAAACCCTGCTTTTCTCCTCTTTATGCCAGCACAAGTGCAGGCACGTCAGGTGCCCGTTCCAAATGATACCTTCCAATGTTTTTTCTTCTTTTCAAAAACATCTGCTTGAGTATGTTAATTTGAATGGATCGCAAATTATTTGTAGCAGGGTAACAGGGTCCTCTTAAGTGATGTTTTGTTGCTTCGTCTCCTAGAAACCCTGTCAATAGCTAGCCTCTAGCACTTTGGTTAGTCAGCCTTCAACAGGGATAATTGCCGGTTCATTCATTCATGGTAGAACTTGTCTGACAACATGATTTATGCATAAACAGACAAGGGAAAAAACCGAACGTTATCGTTTGAGTAATAAGCCCTTATTAATAGGCTTACGTGGATATGATACGCCACACCCATGAAAACGGTATCACCATCTGGTCCAACCATGTGGACATGAATAGAGGCGCCCTACCTAAGCCCATGTGGAGTGGGTGCTTGTGCATGACCTCAGCCTCGTGGATGAAATACAACACACACACAGGTCTTAGGGTTGAAATGACAAGTCCATTTTATTGTTACGGAACACAGCAGGCTACAGCAACCAGCTCCTCCCATCACCCGTCTCCTTAGTAACAGCAGACCAATAAAATCCCTCCTCCCCAAACCCCCCCCCCCCCAAGCCGCCCCCTCCCCCTTGATCCATAAAACGGCCACACCCTTCCGCCTAGGTTAGCTACACTCCCTTTGGAACAGAGAAGACATCCTGGTGCCTACCATTAAAGCAAGAAAAAAATAGCTTGATATTTGGACCATGATTTCCAATTCATGATTATTTTTTTTTTATACAAAAGCTACACAATGTTACACTTTGTCTTCTGAATACAATTCAACTGATTAATTTCCTTAGTGTTAGTGGACGCCATTTAAAAACGCGAACGGAAAAAACGAAAACCTTTTTACTTGGATTGAGCATCAGCACTAGAAAAACTCAACACTACCAGATTTAAGATACAAAGTACTGCAAAAAAAACAAAGAGGATTATAATAAGAAATGATCTTAAAGCAAGCTTGAATCAGTACCATTACAGACAAAAAACAAAACGAAAAAAGGAAAATCTGAATAAAATGGTCAACAGAGTAAAAAGAAAAAAATACATAGAAGGGTTCTTTTTAAAATTGAGCTCCATCTCTTCGTCATGTCAGGATTTTCAGTGAGCCCACAGCTTGGGCCGAGACACCAGAAGCGCACTTCACATCTAGTTTGTCCCCGTTGAGTCGCAGCTGGGCGACTCCGTGTCTCGTCTTCGAGTCCAGTCGTCTTCAGGCACTTTCTGAAACCCCGCCTCCTCGGTGTGGGCGAATTACAATGCAGGTTCATCCAGATCACATGATACAGCTGGGAGGGGGGAAACACAAGGCACGCTTTAGTCAAATATCCCCCCCACACACACACACACACACGCACGCACGCATAGATGTCAGTACGACAGTTGAAGGGGGGGGTATTCTACTTCCTGGCATTGTGCCGTCGGGGTGATTTTGCAAAGACAAATTGGCTTATCAATGTGACTGAAGTTCTGCGAAACTGCCCGTTATCCGTGGATGAAACCCTGCTTTAGTAGTCGTCCACTTGAGCTGCTTCTCTTGGGCAAGTGATTAAGAAAGAGGAACCCACCAATCACAGAACGCCAGGTAGTAACCCCCCCCCCCCCCGTCAAGTCAAGAGCAAAACCACAGCACACCACTTCACTCCAGTACAGTCCGGTTAGTATCCACCCAAGCAGGCCTCCCTCCCCCTCCCCGGTGCGCCCCCCTTCTCCCCCGCCGGGGGGAGGGGGGGGGGGTCCTCACCTAGTAGAAAGTGTTGTGAGGACGGTCCGCATGGCGTACCGTCTACAGGTCCGTGTCGAACCAGGCCAGCTGGTTGGAGTCACCAGGGGGCAGGCCGTCCATCAGGTCCTGGGCGTGGCCCAGGTCGGGCAGACCCTCCACCGGGGCGTAGTCCTGGCCCGGGTGGTGCCCCCCGGCCAGCTCGTGCTCCATCATGGGCTCCAGGCCCATCGTGTCCCCGCCGTAGCCCCCCGTGTGGAAGGAACGGTAGCTGGGGTCTGGGATGGGCGCATGGTGGATGGAGGAGTAGGGGGTGGATGGATGAAGGATTGGGGTGTATAGGGGGGTTGATGGATGGATGATTGGGGTGCATAGGGGGGGGTTGAAGGGGGTGGGGGGGTGGGTGGAGGAGGCGAGGGGAAGCAGAGCACTGTTAGAAGCAGGTCAACACAAAGCTGCCACACGGTAGTACGATCAAAGCTACACAGCAAAAGAAAAAACACAACACACTGCAACCCCGTCTCTCCCGCCCGCCGCTGCAGAGCCGACCGCACGGTGCGGTGGGGGGGGGGGCTACGGCCCGGTTCTGCAGGGCATGACGGAGAGAGAGCGATGGATAGCCCCCCCCCCCCCCCCTCCCGGTTTCAGGGGGGGGGGGGGGGGGTTAAGCCTTCGGAGGGAGGTGCTCACTCAAGCGAGGCGGACGCGATGGGACTCACCTTCTTGTCTGTACCCCAGAGGTTCGCCCTGGGCTCCGATGTCCAGGCCCAGATCTCCGGTCTGCACCCCGGAGAAGGGAGGCAAGGGAGGAGAGGTTAGAAGCGGAGACGATCACCGAGTTCTTTGGAACGTCAAGGCAATTAATGCCAAAAGTTATTGTTGTGGAGAAATACTGCGGGTGCCCTGATCTAACTAAGTGGTGGAGGATAAAAGTATTTGTGTACTGCAGGATGTTAAATAGTCACAATAAACTAAACACGATAAACCCATAAATGTTGCACCAAAATACATTTTTTGATTACATTAATTGTACCCAGCCAGGCGGCAACTACCGTATAAACAGCCTTTTATTGCGATACAATTCTATTAAACTCTGAAGGCTGCCAATAAGCCGAGGTGAGCAAGTTCACCAACAGTCCCATCCGAGCTGGGCGCGTGGCGAGCGCTCTGATTGGGTGAGGCAGCACGCTGGGGGCGGGCCCATACCTCGTTCCAGGCCATGGGTTCTGTTCTGAAGAGGGAGCTGGTGAGCTCCACGGAGAGCCTCTTCTTGTAGTCCTGGGGCTTGTCCTCGGACATGCGGAACAGCACGGCGGCGGCGTAGGTGGCTGGAGGGAGACACGGGGAGACGCGGGGTTAGCTTCCTCACGGAGACTCCGGAGGGACCGCCACGTACGACGGAAGGGGGCGCGTACTACTAACGCTTTAGGAGCGCCGACGAGATCCACGCTACGATAAAGTCAAACATCACGATGAACGACCCGGTACCGTTTTAACAACCAGGCGCTAGCTTCAGCCCTTAAGGGTAGCGGAGCAGATTCACAGGGGAGGAAATGAGACACGTCTTCTAAACAATAAACACGTCTGTCCCCTCCGTCATCGAGACCTGGCGTCCCGTCGGATCGGACGCCCGCGCGTCTGCCCGGGCGCTTTTGAAGACGGGCCGCTCCCCGGCTGTAGATGCCTGCCCCCCTCCCTCCTGCCCTCCCCCTGGTGGCGGGCGGGGTGCGGTGCTCACCGACGCCCTCGTTGCGGCTGTGCAGCAGCTCCGTCAGCGGGGCGGTGGCGCCCTCCGCCTCGATGGCCTCCGCCGCCTCCTTGTCCTGGGCCAGCTCACAGAGCACGCCGGCCGCCACGCGCTGGATGTTCTCGATGGGCGAGTACAGCAGCTGGAGAGAACGGGGGGGGGGGGGGGGGGGGGGCAACAGGGTCAGGGCACGGGGACGGCTGCAGTTAAGGCAGTCTTTCCTCGCTACAGGAACGGATAGTTGCTTCCAATCAAATAAATAAATAAATATCGATATTTGCATAACCGAGTCCTTAGGATTCGGCCAAACCTTTATTTATTTTTAATGGATTTGGAATTGAATTGAATTTGCTTCAACACCACAAGTTTACTCATTTGCTTTCAATACAAACGGCAGAAGTGAGGGTTTTGCTGTACTTGTACATCTAGTCCCGCTGAAGAGGGGTATGCGTTGGTCATGCACTTTCCATTTAATATAAATACAATAATCCTAATCAAGAGTGCATTTAAACCCGCGATGTCATGACGCCCCCTCTTACCTGTACGAAGAGTGGAATGGTGTTGAGTCCTCGGATGACTATTCTGTTGTGGACGTCCCTGGCCAGGATGTGGAGCGCTCCTGTGCAGCCCTCCACGATCTCCTCCATACGGACCCCCTCCTGAGGACACACGGGGAGGCACTGGGTCAGCAACGTACGATACCACGAGGCTCAAGGAGGGAAGGCGCGGCGCGGGGATATTGGTAGTCTGTTTCGATAACGACACACGCTAGCAAAAGGAAAAGGCTAAATTCTGTCCGGACTCTTCCGATAATAATAATAATAGTTCTACAGCCATCGTACCGTCGTGAGCGTAGAACAGGCCGTTTACCTGCCGGGCAGTGTGCACAAATTGCTGCGTTAGCAGACGCATAACGCAGACACAACCATGAGTTTGTCCGAATACACGAGACGCGCACTTGAGTCCGCCTCATGTATGAAAGTGCTCTAGAAATAAAGTTGCCTCGCTACTGTAGAGATTGAGCCTAAACCACGGAAATCTAGCGCGTTGCCCTCCCATAATCATGATTCCAATATTGACCGAAATAAATCGGTGATTATGATTATTATTATTTTTTTATTATTTTTTTCATAATCGAGCAGTCCCGTGTGTGTGTGTGTGTGTGTGGGGGGGGGGGGGGTTCAATGTGACTGCGTAGCCCTGTTTGTGTGTGTGTGGGGGGGGGTTCAGTGTGACCGCGTAGCCCCATGTATGTGTGTGTGTGGTGGGTTCAATGTGCTGTGTTGTGGGGGTGCTCACCACGAACTGTTGCTGCGTGCCCCCCATACTGGTGCGTCTCTGAGTGTCCTGGTGCGCTCTCACCAGGAGCTGGACCAGCCGGGGGATGGCGCCCTGCTCCCTGAGGGGCGCGTGGTTGGCGGGGCACAGCGCCAGGTTCCGGATGAGCCCCACCGTGGCCTGGGGAGAACACACACACACACACACACACACACACACACACACACACACACACACACACACACACACACACACACACACACACACACACACACACACACACACACACACACACACACACACACACACACACACACACTTTAAAAAATCTATCGATTTTGGATCGATTTCATTTATATTTTGCAATATCGATTCATAGGGCATGAGATTGTTTATTATTATACATTTATTTGCTCTTTAATAAACAATGCCTTAATGCGTTTTGCAGTGATGGAATGTTGCAGTTCAAGTAAACTTGCAATTCCTTTCTAATTTCAAAATAGCACTTTTGAGACCGTTTACTTTACAGCTAGTAAAGTTTATACTGTCCAATTTACAAGTTTGCATTTAAAACCTGTTTAAGATGAGGGGAAAATATAAAGTACATTTGCATTTTGTAACGGCCATTTATTATTTAAGAGCAGATTGAATCGAAATTAATCGATTGAGAACCTTATGAATCGAAATCGAATCGATTTTAGGAAATTGGCCACGATACCCAGCCCTACTCGATACCCAGCCCTACTCGATACCCAGCCCTACTCGATACCCAGCCCTACTCGATACCCAGCCCTACTCGATACCCAGCCCTACTCGATACCCAGCCCTACTCGATACCCAGCCCTACTCGATACCCAGCCCTACTCGATACCCAGCCCTACTCGATACCCCAGCCCTACTCGATACCCAGCCCTACTCGATACCCAGCCCTCCACGATACCCAGCCCTACTCGATACCCAGCCCTACTCGATACCCAGCCCTACTCGATACCCAGCCCTACTCGATACCCAGCCCTACTCGATACCCAGCCCTACTCGATACCCAGCCCTACTCGATACCCAGCCCTACTCGATACCCAGCCCTACTCGATACCCAGCCCTACTCGATACCCAGCCCTACTCGATACCCAGCCCTACTCGATACCCAGCCCTACTCGATACCCAGCCCTACTCGATACCCAGCCCTACTCGATACCCAGCCCTACTCGATACCCAGCCCTACTCGATACCCAGCCCTACTCGATAGCCAGCCCTACTCGATAGCCAGCCCTACTCGATAGCCAGCCCTACTCGATACCCAGCCCTACTCGATACCCAGCCCTACTCGATACCCAGCCCTACTCGATACCCAGCCCTACTCGATACCCAGCCCTACTCGATACATCACTGATCGCCTGATTGCTGTGGCAGGTCCACAACATCGGCGTTACAAATGACCGAGCAGACGCATACAGAACCTCCAGTTTGTACACCATCCTCCTAAACAACCCCCCCCCATTTGTACTTCGAACGGAAAACCCGT
Source organism: Gadus morhua (assembly GCF_902167405.1). Taxonomy (NCBI): domain Eukaryota; kingdom Metazoa; phylum Chordata; class Actinopteri; order Gadiformes; family Gadidae; genus Gadus; species Gadus morhua. The sequence goes on from NC_044053.1 coordinate 4,424,116, forward strand.
CACCCATCAACGCTATAATGCCAAAATAATCCACTATTATCAACCTCGTCCGTGATGAGGTGTGACAAGCCAACAGAATAAGACACTGTATGCAAATCTGATCCTGCCACGGGCTAAACAATGAGGCCTGAAAGAGCAGATTACTGCAGGCAGCCGGCCCAGAGTATGGGAACCAATTCCAGATAAGATAGGATAATTGCTTTCCAGGTAGTGGCGTGAATTAAGCTGTGAAATGGTTTTGCAGCAGATAATTCTAATACACACAATCCGTTTATTTGATTTCAGTTGGAACCAATATTCATTTAAACTAGTGTCAAGATGCAGACTTCCAGATAGAGCCCGGGCCAAACCACCCATTTCCTAAAGATAAGACGTCATTGATCCCAGCCCGGAAAAGAAACAGTTAGGGGGAGGTTAACGGTATCTGCGTGTTAGGGGGAGGTTAACGGTATCTGCGTGTTCGATGGTTAACGGTATCTCCATTCCCGATTGTTAATGGTATCTCCGCGTTCGCTACGGTTAACGGTATCTCCGCGTTAGCTACGGTTAACGGTACCTCCGCGTTCGCTACGGTTAACGGTACCTCCGCGTTCGCTACGGTTAACGGTACCTCCGCGTTCGCTACGGTTAACGGTACCTCCGCGTTCGCTACGGTTAACGGTATCTCCGCGTTCGCTACGGTTAACGGTATCTCCGCGTTCGCTACGGTTAACGGTATCTCCGCGTTCGCTACGGTTAACGGTTTCACTGTGTTAGCTACGGTTAAAGGTATCTGTGTTCATGATAGCTGCGTGTATCCCCGGCACTAGGGCTGCTCAATTATGGGAAAAATCATAATCACAAATAATTTGGTCAATATTGAAATCACGATTATTCAAACGATTATTTTTGGAGTTTTGAAAACTTTGTAACTGAGAACTTAGAAATTTTGCCTTAAAAGAAATACACAAAATGGTCAAATCTAAAACGATATGTATCCAGCTGTTCTGCCCTTTCTATAAAACATTTTAAAAAAAATACGGAAAAAAACGATTATGTAAATGTTTTGATCGATTAATCGCGATCAAAATGCGATTAATCGCCCGGCCCTCCCCGGCACGTTGGCCTACCTTGATGAGGGGCCAGTGTGAGGGCGGGTGCAGCAGCTTCACCACCACGGGCAGGCCATAGTGCAGCCGGACGGCGTTCTGGGCCATCTCGGCGTCCTGGTGCCGGGAGGTCAGGTGACGCAGGGCGCAGATGGCGGGCTCCGTGATGTCTTCCCGGTCGCCGGCGCGGAGAACCGTGCGCACCAGCGCCTCGATCCCGCCCACCTTAACCGACAAAGACAGTAGGGGGGGGGGGGGGTTTCGTTAAGTCAAGTCAAATTCGATTCCTCGATTTCGATTCGATTCCTGTGACATCACATGTGGGCGTGTCCCCCTGGATGTATGACGGATGGATAAGCAGCCTTCGCTACAGTCCGCTGGGTAGGCCGGTAGCCCGATCTAATCCATCATACATCTGGGTGGACACGCCCACTTGGGATGTCGCTAAGGCACGGGGAAGCAAAGATTTTCCTGCGGCTCGCACTGGCTAATCACAGTCACACCCGGTGGTATAACAGGGAAGAGTCTGGGCGGTGAGCCCGTGGACGTACCTGGCAGACCATCATCTTGTTCTTGTAGTTGTTGCACGTGAGGTTGGACAGGATGCCGGCGGCGCAGGTCACGACGTTGATGTCGTCGCTGCCTAGCAACTGGACCAGGGTTCCCAGAAGGCCCTCCATCCCCTCCTGAGAGAGACGGGGTGGGGGAGAGTCGCGGGATCAGCACACGGGGCGCAGTTTGGACGTGCGCCGGCTGACAGGGATGTCAGCCGGCTGCACGTCAGGCTCACAGGTAAACCTGAGGTTTATATTTAGGCTTCCTTGTCACAGAGACACAGACATGGAGCTCGGGGATTAAGAGACTGGTGCATTGTGAAAATTGTAGTTTTGGCAATAATGACTCATCTATCCAAGCCTTGTGTCAGTTTAATTACAGAGATGCCGTGTCGCGGTGGGACAAATTAAGGGATTCGTTTTTTGGTGAGAGAGGGTTATTTTACCTGTTTGGTGGCAGCGTCTGACAAGTTCCTGAGAGTCCAGAGACAGTTCTGGACCAGTCTCTGGCTGGGGTCTGTCAGGTGGAGACCCAGCGCCTGCATGCCGCCTGAAGAGTCACAAACAGAGGTGGACGTGATCAGAGGCACTCAGAAATACTTTCATTGTCCAATCAGATTCTCTTGGCTGAACGCTATGCATTTCTACGAAAAAAATACATCAAAAAATCCCTTTGATAAATCAGTGTACAATATATATACGCCGTCCACTTTGAAATGGAAAGCCGTCCCCTGGTTCGAGCTACATCAAAAACAGTCGGTCAAAACGTACCGGCCTCGACGATGGCGGGCTTATTGCTGGAGCAGACGGACAGCACTTTGAGCACTCGGCTTGTGGTCCACAGCAGCTTCTCGTAGGTGTAGGTCCTCATGATGTTCACCAGCGCCTGGGGGCCGCCACTGGCCAGGATGATCAACTGGAAGGGGGGGGGGGCAGAGAGAGCGGTTGTGTGAGTAGCCAGTACAACCTAACCAATAATCATATTCTCAGCTGATCAAATGGCAAGGTTTTAGTTTTATTTATATTTATGTTGCGCATGTTTATTTGCCATTGCTGTAAGCGCATCGTCGTTGCAAATTAGTGCAAACCTCGATGCCTTGCGAGTGTAAATAAAGATTAGAAACCCCCACCATCTCTTCTCCCCCCCCCCCCGAGGTGCACACCTTGCTCTCCTGGTTCCCGTAGGCCAGGATCTGGAGACAGTCGGTGGTGATGGCCAGGAATTTGACGTTGGTCTTGTTGAGGAGGGCCACCATTTTCTGGAGCCCGCCGGCCAAGCGGACGGCCATCTTGGCGCCCTCCTGGTGCAGGAGCAGGTTGTGGAGGGTGGTGATGGCGTAGAACAGCACCGAGTCCACGGGGGAGCTGGAGCACCAGACACACACACACACGGGGGGTCATCACCTTGTTGTGCTTAGCTCAGGAGGCGGAGCCGTCGTGTTGTCACCGAAAGGTTGCTCGTTCGATCCCCGGCTCCTGCTAGCTGAGTGTTGATGTGTCCCTGAGCGAGAGACTTAACCCTAACTGCTCCTGACGAGCTGGCTGTCGCCTTGCATGGTTGACTCTGCCGTCGGTGCGTCAACGTGTGTATTAACCGATGCAAATCGCTTCGGATAAAAGGCGTCTGCTAAATGCCGTAATTGTAATTTTAATTATGCAACGCTTCGTACAAAGAGCCGCCTGTAACTCAGGGAGTTGTGGATCAATAGCAGAGTCATGAATCTTGATTTAATCCTTCGCCCTAACGTAATATGGCTGATTCTGTGCATGTTGCCCACGTCATAGCCTGGATATAAACCAGGTCGTTCTTCAGAAAGTCGACAAATTGAAGCCATCATTTAAGTTAGAACATTTGTGGAAAACTATTTGAGAGTTAAGATCAGAGGAAAAAAAAAGGGAACAGTCCCTAAAAGTAGAAAACTAGTCACTAGGAAACAACATGTGGCGTGATTACACAAGTATATGTCCTTGTTGCTAGTCACAGCAGGCAACTCAAAATATTCTCCCAGAAGGCCTCACTCCGACTGGAACAAAGGCATGGCTCCCATTTATATTCCTGCCTGTAAGCAGTGGCGAGTCATTCGTTGGTGTAGTGCATGATGGGTATTGCAGAAAGCGGGCATTATCAAGCTACTTTATCGAATTCCACCATGTCTTGCACCGAAATGACCAACAAACCCGCATCACAACGACACCAACAAATATATTTTGTTAATTCGTGTATGTTGCCGTTTTTGGTTTGACGATTCAACGCGTTTTTTGCGTCAGGATCGTTCGGGCCCCTTACCCTAGCATCTTGACGAGCGCGGGAATGCCCCCGGACTTGAAGATGGCCAACAGGCCCTCTCTGTGGTGGGACAGGTTGTGGAGCGTGCCGGCGGTGCAGCGGGCCGTCTCCACGTCGTTGGTGTTCTGCATGGTCCGAACGATGGCCGACACCATCTGCGGCGAGCGCATGATGGCGTGGCGCGACGCCTCCTTCTTGGACAGCTGGTGGACCATCACGGCCGCTTTGTTCACCACGACCTGGGGACACCAGGGGAGAGACCAGGGTCAACGTCACTGAGCGGAAGGCCACGTGCGTTTATAAAGGAAACAACCATATCATGATATCAGAGTACATGCCCAATAGAGGCAGGATTCACGGTTTTTTTGTGTGATAATTGTCAAACAATTATGATTTTCTTTGTGATTTTATCTATCGTGCGGTTCAACGGTTTAGTTTAACATTGCAATTCGGGTTCCACAGATCCGATCAGATGTTTTTAATGACGAGAAACGCAACTATGATTCAAAATGACTGCAGGTGAATTCCACTGCAGGACGGTACCATAAACCAGCTTCCACAAGACCAACACTAGGGCTGAACCATTTGGGGAAATAATCCAATTGCGATTATTTCAACCAATATTGCGATTTAGTATTCGATTTTTTTATTTTTTTAAAAGTTCCATATATCTATCCAACATAAACTTATTTCCTTTTGCCCAGGCCTATGTGTTGAAAAAAAAATGAATGAATTGATATAACATCTTAACTACGGCTATTGAATAGCAGAAGATAAATATGAATCTAAATCCCAACCAAAAAAAAAAAACAACAACAACATTGTTAAGTCGGTTTGAAGTCGATGAACCGTTCCACCCTCAACACCCCTGGGGCCTCCGCGTCTCCGCGCCCCCCCCCCCCCCCACTGCCGTCGGTACGTACCTGGTCCTCGTCGTTGAGCAGCTTGGTGAGCTCGGGGATGGCGCGGGTGGCTAGCTCGGCGTCGTCCTGGTAGTTGATCAGGTTGACCACGGCGTGCTTCAGCATCTGCGAGGGCTCCGCCAGCCTCTGGACGTTGGTGGGGTGGGCGCCGTCGTACTGGGTGGTGGGGATCTGCATGCCCTCCTCGAGGGTCTCGGGGAACATGGCCGCCCGCACCCTCTGGGCGCGCGTCATGGCGTACTGCCCGTCGAGGTCTGGAGAGGACGGACGGACGGACAGGGTTGGGAGAGATGGTGTTGAGTACAGCGGCGGGTTCTTCATGGTATGCGTGAAGGGTAATGAGCGCTTCACGAAGGGTGATGAGCGATGCTCGGTGCAGCATTGATCTCGCCGTCAGGACCACTCGAGAAAGGTTATTCTGGCATTCATGTAGAAAAAAACAAAACAGAATCCGGTTGACGGGCAGCGGCAGCGCGCTCGCTCACCTTGCACTTGGTCCTGGGAGAAGTTCTGGTTGAAGCCCTGCTCCCAGTCGTAGAGGACCTGGTTGTCCACGTCTTCCTCCTCTGGGTTGCCCTTGCCGCTGAGGGACGGGGCTGTGGTGGTGGCCCCCGAGTGGATGCCTGAGTCCAGGTAGGACTGCTGCTGCCAGTGGCTGACGGCCGCCTTGCGGTCGGGCTCCATGGCCATGTCCAGCTCCATCAGATCAGCTGAGGAACACGAGCGGAGTCACGCAACCGGAATCAAACGCCGCTATCGGCCTCCGTAATCAACCGGCAACAAGCAGCACAGACGAGGGGGGCTGTGGCTCTGCCCATCACTCGATGTATGCAGATGTGGCAAGTGGCAATCAATCTATTGCTGCAAGCAAATTCCCAGTAACCTGACTATTCTTGTCGGAGTAAACCCTTTGGATCCATAGCTTTAAACCCTCGTCTTAAGCCGTTCTTCTGACCAACCGCTGAGGGCCACCCGTTTCAAAATGCATCCTGGTTGGATACGGTACATTGACTATAGATCCACTACTGAGCTTCTGTGTCTCCAATAAACAAAACCCTTGTCCCAATAATTAATCATAAAAAAACGAGACTTTCATCTTACTCCATTGATTTTCTCCACGTGTAAAAGTATGTTTTATGTGCACTCAAAGCCTAAACCTGGGATCGATAGAAAACGGTGCAGTCTTGTAGCCCGAGACCGCATTAATCTTACAACAACAACAAAATAAGCCATTTCTGCTGCACCAATGCAGTGCTAGTCCATGCGGACGGGCCGGGGAACAGAGGGGGTTGAGTGAGAGTGCACGGGCAGTGAATCAGACCCACAGAGATAAAGTGGGAGGCGTGGAGTCCGTGGAGAATGATGCACTTACCCTGGGAAGCCATGTTTCTTTCTTAAGCCACAGCCTGCACAGCTTCCTGATCTGCAACACACAAAGACAGCAGGAGAACACGGTCAGTTATCGCTCTGGTCACCCACCAGGACAACCTGATTACCAAGGGAGACTCCATACAGAAAAGACATCCAAAAACTAAATTATATTGGGCAACTATGGCCAGGGACTAGGATCAAACTTAAAAAATCATATTGGGCAACTATGGCTGGGGATTGGTGATACGGCAGAAGATACAGGGCAGTGAAACCATGTAAAGAAATATATATTACTCGCACGCTTTATAACTTTGTGGGTATTTTGTTGGGCATATCTTCTCGTAACAGACTATAAAACGATGACAACGTGATGCCTATGAAAGAGCGTCTGAGTCTGAAATAAACAATTGTTGGGTTGTGGCAAGGGAAAGCAAAGAGGCACCAAACAAAGTGTGTGTCAGGATGGCTTTGGCATCATTAAAATGTATTCAAAATATACAACATTGGAAGGTCGTTTTCTGCGGGGTTTTAAGAAGCAGTATGAAGGGGGGGCGGCGGGGGGGGGGGAGGGGGGCGGGGGGGGAGAAGTTACTTTCCGCTCTTCCTTGTTTCTTCCTGCCTAGCCCTTCCCCCCACACCTCCAGTAACTTAAACCACAGCAGAAGCAGCACTACTGCATACACAAAGCAACCATTAAGGAGCTCCCAGCTAGCTAGCCCAGCACCAGAGAAGGGAGGGAGGGAGGGAGGGAGGGGGGGGGGGTGGGGCTGGTGGGGGTGGGGTCATGGGTGGAGGAATGGAAGGGTGGGGGGGGGATGGGGGGGGAGGTGGCGCAAAGACATTCCAGCACGGGCTTTGAAGCTCAAGCCACAAGCTCACTCTGCGGGAAAGTAAACACTATCATGGCTACAGCAGGGGAGGGAGTTAGTTTAGAGGAAGACTGCATTTCCAATGCATTCGCCGGAGCCGCCCCACTGAAATTACTAAGGACGGAGGCTTCAGACACACACACACACACACACATCACATTAAATTTGGGATGATAGCAGGGCTCTAACGCAGAAATGACTGACCATGCAAGCCCAGACGTCCTGACCTTCTGATGACTAAAGTGGCAGGCTGTCTACCTGGGAGGTAGAGAGGCACATGCGACGGTAAATAAAAGACTGAAGGGGTTGATGTCTCCGACGGCTGTTTGCTATCGTTGTCATCATGAACGCACACCCACACTTAACTAAATACGGGTGTGATTCAACTCAAAACCAGAACATGTGTCATCTAGAAATACACAAGAGGCAGCCAATCCATGAAAACGTTGCTCTAAATGTGCCACTTTGGTGTGTGTTTATGAAGTGGCCTAACCTGACTAGAGGCATGCAACCTTAGAAGAGGGGGGGGGGGGGGGGGGGGGGGGGGGGGTCAGCGACCTGGCTTTAGAGTCAGTTCAGCCTCCCACGCACCAGCCTGTGGTTTCACAACACTGTACTGCTGCTGGGGGTTTATCTGGCCCTGGTCTTTGGGCACCCGGTCGCCTCTACCACCAGCCCTTCCCCCGCCTCCCGGCCAAACGCTTGCGTCACCACATTCAGGTACTTATTGTCTTTTTTTCCGCGTGAAAGTTCATGCATGTTAAAGCACGGCAGAGAGGCTTAGCCTAGTTCTGCGGAATAGAACGGATGACGTGCGTCTCGCATTCTGTTTGCGCAACGTCAAAACACATTACATAAATCACTTGTCAATCTACTAAATCGGTTCGATTTAACGTTCACTGTTTGACTCACGCTGATAAGCGTCAACTGCAGCCTGATAAAGAAGTGACAAATGTCTTAGGAACAGTCATAAAAAAAAAAATTGCCAACTGTATTCCAACCAACCCCGTCATCACTCTGAGAACCTAGATACGCAAGAATCAACACAAACTTCCAGATCAGCCTTGATAAGACCACAACGCACGCTACCTGGCTCAGTGGGACTTCAGTGAGGCCTTACAAACATGGTGTCTCCCAGCCACTTGTTGGGGTACGTGTTTGTTTATAAGGACCACTTGAACACAGGCCAGAGAAGAGTATAATGACCGCAGCGAGACAGTAGTGACTCATGGTCCAGCTGTTCACACATTAGCAGCCAGGTGGAGGAGATAGCCAGTCGTTTACCTTCCCCCCCAGCCCAGAGTATCCCAAGGCCCGCCCTTATGAGAATTCACTGAAGTACTGGGGATAGATGAAACTGGAGGTATGAGGCAGAGTATCAATTCCCACAACCCCCCCCCCCCCCTCTCTCTCATGTCCCTACACCCACATGCCACTGACTCCAACCGAGTCATAAATAAAAAAAAATAAAAAAGAAAGATTACAAAGTTTTGAGTCAACTGCCAGAGCTGACCGCAAACACGCCAAACAAAATGAAGCGCTCACACGCTATGCCTATGGAGACTGCCCTCACGCAACCTAGCCAGGAGCTAAATGAGAGCCATGTGTGTGACTGAGAGCCAGTCTGCACGCTAAGGCATTCTGGTCCTAAAGAATGTGCGGCCCGCAAGGTTTTTTTTCTGTTGTGTTCATGAGTGAACAAGCGATGTGAGGCACTGCGATCCAAACTGTTGGACACGGCTTATCCGAAGCTCCCATCACCTATTGAAACAACAACAAGGTGATCGCCGAGGGACGTCTCTAGACTCCAATACGGTCGAGCCACATATAAATGCAGATGAATGACTTGTGTACAGTCACACCGGGCTGGGGAAAATGCAAACCACTTGAGAATACCTTGCCCGTGGTCATTACCCGCAGAATGGGGGGGGGTTTTGTCATTCGAATAGTAGGTGTAATGCTTGAAGGAGATTTACACATCATGGTTTGGCAGCAACAATAAGGGCTCAGCAGCCACATTCAATTGATTGGTAAAAGGTTTCAGCTGGGTGCACTTGAATAGCCTCATTGGGTCCTTTATGTTGCAAAGTATACATGCATAGGAAGGTATAGCCAAGTCAATCACTGTTGTTTAGTTACATATGGCTAGTGTTCTTTTCTCATTGAACAGAGCTTATCAAAAACCCTACAAAAAAAAGGTGTGACAATCTACAATGAATTTTTCAAAGGTAATCAATTATAATCCAAATGTAATTATAGCTAATTTGATTAGGTGAAATGATTCTGTATAAACTCATTACACCGTATTTGAGGTATCCTTATTTTAAAGTTGCAGCCTGCACATCACCAATTAATGAAAAATAAACCGTAGACAGCCAGTTAGCCATGGAACGGTTTGAACAACATAGCCATGTTGGGTAGGGATGCAATATAAGGTTGCTATGCGTTGGGTGCATTTTAGCAGGTCGATGCACTGTTTAGGCTGTTGCGGTACATTCTAATAAAAAGTGTCGCTATGCGTTATGATCCTAAAAATATTTAAATAACGCGCAGCGTAGGAACGAATATTTAATTAACAAATAAGTAAACGCTGAAGTTCTATTATATATTTTCTTACATATAGTGGATAGATTAAAACCAAATTCTCAGCCATTATCACATCCTTAATATCAAATCACAGGCCAAGTTGGGTGGTGAGGTGTGTAGCCTAGAAGACCCAGTCAAGCTCAGCGAAAAGCCTATCCGTTCCACACCCGAGCTCGGAAATGCGGTCGCTTTACATAAAAGAAAGCCCAGCCGACAAGGTGTATGGTCACCCAGGCGGACACCATCACGCAGCGGTAGCTATGTGGCGCTATATGCAGGGTCAGCAGCGCTAACCGCTTGCTGACAATGCGCTGCAGCTCAACACTCGCAGCTGCTGCGGCGATGTTCAGCCGGCGCCTCTACGGCACTATACACCGGAACCCGTCGCGTTATCCACACGACTTCACATGCAGCCACCACACGTTACTAGTTGCGTGAACCACAAAAATTATTCAATTTGTGCAACGGGTCAAGGAAAAAAGGAAAAAAAAATTGCAATAATGAATACATACAGGTTCATGCCGTGTGCTGGGAACAGTACACAAATTACACCGAAGTAGCAGTAATGTATATATTTTCGAAAGTACAGTAGCCAACCAATAATTTGTTTATGATGGGGTATAAAGGAGTCATGCATGACGGGGTAGCCTTGTGATTAAAAAAAAATTGAATACCATTACATAGATGTGTTGTCACGCTATTTAGATTGTATGGTTTATGTAGCGTGTTGCCTCTGCCCTCTACTACCGCCTGTCAGCGGCTCGGTCTGGATAGAGACAACACCTACGTTTCCGCTTAGCAGCTCCGACCTCATCATAATCGGAAACCGCTCTCGGTGTTGACGTAAATTAACCAACACGTAGACGTCTACTTCCGACCGTGGTCGTTCTGTTCACATGGGTCCAAATGGAAATTCCAGACTGTTAAATAGCGTGACAAATCAAAGGACATGGACATGGGGCCAGTGACTGACTCAGAGCAAACAAAAGACGGCAATAAAACCTAAATAGTCATAGCAAAAGGCAAATCTGTATAAACCAGAAATGCAGATAAACAAATCTCCCATTAAAGAGAATCGTTGACTCCAAGCGGGTTGTGTTGAAGCGCTGCAAGAGTTACATACGCCATTCAGTAAACGAATAAACTGGACTCAATTAGAAATGCAAAGTACCTGGCCTAATTAGGGAACGAATTAATGTTATTAAAAAAACTGTAGCTTTAAAAGTGAAATTGAAGTGATGCATAAACAGATATTTCAGGAAATATCACCAAACTAAATTCGGGGCAATCTATGAATTCTTCCAGGGAGTAGGTTGTGAACACAGCTGCCGACCGCCTTCACTCCTGCTCTTAACACCACTGGACTCGGATTTCATATTGTGGCTCCGCCTCGTCTTCCTCCCGGAGCCCGACGGCCGGGAGGAATTTGTCGGTCTTTGTTTAAAAAAGCACGAATGGAAAAGACTTTGGAAATTAACTGATCCTTATCCTTCCATGTTCGCCTGTTATGATTAATGCGATCAAAACGCCAATCGCATTAGGCAAAAACAATGCTCGGTCCTCCATGTCGACGGGGAAACGAGCGCCCACCAGAATATAGTTCTGTTTCACGCAAACTTCCACAAAACTCCCTCAACGAGTTTATATTTCCACCCCAATCCACAGATCACACATTTCCACATTCGTCTTAATATCACAATACAACTTTCTTAAATAAGTTGAGCCTAAAACGGAGGAAATCAGCACTTTACATAACAATCCAGGGATCCAACCTGACTATTAAAACACAATAATCAAGAGCCTTAACCGCAGGGGTCGAGGGAGAAGACAAACCAGGAGTCTCTATAGGAAGCGATATGAGCCGAGACCTTAAATCAGATCTCAGAAACTAGTTATTGTAAAGTCCATATGTGAACGGTGATGAGGCTGATCTATAGTCAAGGGGTCGACACATCCAAATCTATTCCAATGAAACGGGCGTTTCTTATCATCCACCAAACCACATTCACTTTATACATGCACATGAATCACAACGCTTAACTGATAAGAAAACAGACATGTGAATAAAACGAGTAAATAGAGTGTCTCCATCAGGTATTCTTTAGTTTAATCCAACATTTCCTGGGAAATCAGCTGTTTCGCTAGCAGGCAGCATCCCCGGCCGCCCTAAACAACAGTCCATTTCTTGCGCTCAGCTACAACTCGACATGAACAGCACAAAATGTGTAAAATACAGGAGATAATGTGCTGAAGCCTACCGCTGTAAAGAATTACGAGTCCGTCCAATCGGATATGGAAGAATAAAAACCAGCCTTGAATGGAAAAACGGGAACGTGAAGCCAAAAGTCAAGGGAGCTCACATCTGCTCCCACAACGGCAAGCAAATGTTCCCTGGGTCAGGACAGGAGTATCTGAGCGTTTAAGATGGCGGCGTGTATTTATAGACCGTACTACACCTTCCGTTGACAAATATCCTGCCCCGAACAAGCGCAAAATAGACACTATAATTTACAGTACTTGTTTGTACAGAATTTTAAATTAAAAACACTTGTGCTATCCATTAGATTAAATATATATGTATATACAATGATTTACACGGGCTAATTCAAATAGAGCCCAATGGCTACATCACGCGTAGGGATACACAGATACATGAAGTTCCGACAGACTACAAACGGAAATCCGATTCCCACAAACCTGAGCAAGAGTCCACCAGAAATCCACTTGTTTAATGAATTTTATTTTAAAAGATGAATTAACCAACACAATAAAGCTTGGTGGGTTTTCCCATCAGGTGCACTTTTTACGTGACTTTGTCTCCAT
>NC_044053.1:4441616-4446616 GCF_902167405.1 Gadus morhua
GGAGGACAATAGGAGATGACAGGAACAGCCCCCCAATGCTGGACCCACTCTGCAGAATCCCATATGAGACGGGCTGGATGAAAGGGGAATTATGGGGGTTTAGAGTGTGTAAGTCGATGGAGGGGACACCACAAGGAGACGGAGAGGAATCATTATCGCGAGATTTCACCGAGAAAACAAACACAAACTAATGGAAACGCCCTCGCAGGAAGAAAACAACGGGGGGGCAGGAGGTGTCGTACCTTGTTGAGACGCAATGCGTGCTGATGTGTACACACACATGGGCACACACTCACACTCACACACACAAAAACACAGGCACACACTGCACACTCACACACACAAAAACACAGGCACACACTCACACACACACACAAACACAGGCACACACTGGCACACATACACACACACACACACACACACACACACACACACACACACACACACACACACACACACAGAAACCCACATACATGCACCGGACACACAGACACACAAATACAGATATACGGACACACGCACTGCACACACACATAACCAACTGGCCTAATGGAATTGCTAGTATTTCGTTTTATATATATATATATATATAGGCTAAGCCTATAGGCATCCAACAATTTCTATCGAGATTCTCAGACTAGCATGTGAATTTAACTAGACCACAGTGAACTTGATACGAGAAGAATCTATATTCATCAGTAGGGGATCTAGACTCAGACAGAGAAGTTGTGACATGCTGCTCTTTTTACTAGTGCATATAGGTCCCATAAACAGCCTGGAAAAAAAGAGCATGGCACATACATATGGTGGTTTTAGACGTAACCTGTTTCCTATCGACCCCTCTTAAAAGTGACGGCTGCCAGCTGCATCCACCAGCGTGCAGAGTCGCCTGCTACATCCCTCTTGAGCTCGCATCAACAGCATAGCAGCACATTGCTGCCGTCTTTATGTATATATTATGCATGTATATATATATATTTATATGTATATAGATGTATATATATATATATATAGTGTTCCTGCTAAGCTAGGTTGGCTCCAATAGCAGGAGGAGGAGGAGGAGAAGAGTATATGGAATTCTCCTGCTGAAAGAAACAGCATTCATACACACAGCCGATAGATAAACCGACACCCATGCAGTCAGAGAGACAGACAGACGGACAGACGGACAGACGGACGGACGGACGGACGGACGGACGGACGGACGGACAGACAGACAGACAGACAGACAGACAGAAAGACAGACAGGCATGCAGGAACACAGAAAGGCTTTCTGTCTTTCTTTACATTGTGGAGAGAAATAAAAATAAACGGAAGAAAGAAAGAAAGAAAGAAAGAAAGAAAGAAAGAAAGAAAGAAAGAAAGAAAGAAAGAAAGAAAGAAAGAAAGAAAGAAAGAAAGAAAGAAAGAAAGAAAGAAAGAAAGAAAGAAAGAAAGAAAGAAAGAAAGAAGGAAAGAGAGAAAGAACATGTGTGTTTGACATGCCAGTAAAAAGTGCTTTAATTGCTCCATGACACGCCATGAGAGTTTATGATGTCACGTTCAAACTCGACACCACACACACAGCCACCACAGACGAAGGCTAGAGGATTCAAAGGCTATAACCGTCTATCTATTAACGGGATTATTGTCAGCAACTGCTCATTAAAGCCAATCACATCTGGATGTTCGTGTCATTAGTGGTGCACAAACCAATGTCCAAATGACAGTTTGTCACAGCATGCACCATGTTATTCCCAACTCAGCATGCATTATATTAGCAAAAGAAGGTGATTTAGGGTGGATTTTCCAAGATAAGAATAACAGCGTATTTTTCTATTTTTGATATTTCATATATGTCTTTGGATCATTAGTGCTTTTGTGCTTTATATAGTGCAACCCTCCAGATGCACTGGCCTATTAATAGAAATAGAAAAATGTATGAGCAGACACACTGACAGACTGACTGTTGTCAGACAGGCAGATGGATGGTTGGCCGAATGAACCGACAGGTTTGGACAGACAAAATTGTAACATGAATCCATAGCTCGTAATAAATGATAATTGCATGACAAAAAAAGAAACATAAAAACATATATCATTGTTTAGGATTTCCAACAACACAATTAAATGTATGTTTACTCATTTAGCAAATGTTTTCAACCAAAGCAAATTCCAAGGAAGGCTGTGTAAGACAGCTAATTAATGTAATAACATCAGGATATTAGTTTCACCACTCTAATAATTGAAGGAAGCAAAACTAAAATAAATTGGATTGCCCATAATCAAATCCAAAATTGAAATTTATTAAAAAAATATTTGTAATTTATTTAGACTCTGTTGTTTCTTACATAGTCATGTAGGCCTAAATCTTTGGTTGGAGAACATCCAAGCAGAAAAATATTCTTCATATTAATATGGCAGAAACATTCAATCCATCGTGGACAACATCAGCATGTAGATTTCCTCTTTCAGTTAAAGGTGAGAATAATCTGAAATCGAATTGACCAATCTTAACCTAATTATTAAGAAGTGAAGGGGAGAGGTATTTTGTTGTCCTTTACCTCTAGCAGTGTGTGTGAGAGTGTGTGTGTGTGTGTGTGTGTGTGTGTGTGTGTGTGTGTGTGTGTGTGTGTGTGTGTGTGTGTGTGTGTGTGTGTGTGTGTGTGTGTGTGTGTGTGTGTGTGTGTGTGTGTGTGTGTGTACATTTACACCCCTTATTATTATTAATACAAACGTTCTGGAAGAGATCAGTCTGTAATTCACTCACTGGTGAAAATGATTAAAATTAAGTATGATTAAAATTGAATCTGAACCTATCATGTTTATTTCCTCATATTTGATAGCATTTAATCATCTACATCATCATTTTACCGGCCCCCTATTGCTCTGCATGACCACAATAGGTAGACTATCCTGGTCACAGAGGCACCGTTACTAAACAACCGAGGTGAACGAGGAGTGGAAACGCTGCTTCAACAGCCCATTGTTACCATATACCTTCCTCCTCCCACTGTTTCCTGCCATGTTGTCAGTGAACAATCAAGCTGTTCGAAATTGTATTCCTTCATGTTTCAATGTGGCTCAGCGAACCGTGCACCCGCTGGTGTTTCAGGAATTCATATCAAACCAGGGGCATTATAAATATGTAATGAAGCATAGCGCGGTTATGCTATGCATATACCATGGTAGGAGCACGCCACTGAAAACCATTGAGGATAATTGTTATAGAAGGTGTTAGTCACCAAAAATATCAACCAAACAGCATTGACCATAGCATATTATTATTGTTTTTCTGTATGCTATAATTATCCTATTTGTTTTTGAATGATATAGAATAAATGCTTGAAATCATATTAATATTTGTTGGTCACAGGTCCAAATATTAAACATGATAGTGCTTAAAAGCAGCCGCTGTTGTAATGGGTTGGTGGTTTTATATTAAATTCAAGTCTTGTTTCATGTCCAATATCTTTATGGGTTTGAATAGCTGGTTGAGCGGATATGCATGCTATATGGTTTACAATTGACATTGGATTTGAGGTCTAGTGTGGTGTGTGTGTGTGTGTGTGTGTGTGTACGTGTGTGTGTGTGTGTGTGTGTGTGTGTGTGTGTGTGTGTGTGTACGTGTGTGTGTGTGTGTGTGTGTGTGTGTGTGTGTGTGTGTGTGCGTGTGTGCGCGCGTGTGGGTGTGTGTGTGTGTGTGTGCGTGTGTGTGTGTGTGTGTGTGTGTGTGTGTGTGTGTGTGTGTCTGGGTTACAGATTAGACTATTGGATGGGGTGTGTACGTAAATGCATAGCTTGCAGATCATTTGCAAGCAGTTAGGGCCGCTAAATAGCGCTGGCGTTATCTGTAGCCGTAGAATATGGCCGCAGCGTGTACGATGGACAACAGGGGCTGGAGTGTATTTCACATACAAGCAACATACATGTACTGCTATAACCAGGAGCCCTTACTATTCAACTCATGACGTACGGTACGATGAAGATAGACCGATGCTTCTAATATTAATACAACATACTATACATGTACTGCTACAGCCAGTATCCCTTTCCGTTCAACGCATGACATACGTACGTTAAGATAAAGACCAACCAATGCTTTTATTATTTATACAGCAAACATGCTCAGACACATGCACACGCAAACACAAACGTGCATGCGCACGCATACACGCACATACATGTACATGCACACACACACACAATCATGCGCACGCACCCACACACACACACACACACACACACGCACGCGCAAACACGATAATAAGACTGCATGCAGGTTTGCACATCTTTAACATCAGTGTTGAGAACCAATTAAAGATAACAATATTTCAAATGGTGACTGGTGCGTGAGCGTAAGAGATGAAGGTGCACGTCAGAATGCCGCCGTAGGCCTTCAAGGTATCCACATCACATCTCACCTGATTATTATTGGTCAGGGTACTTCAGCAATTGATATTCATCACATCACCTTGGAAACAAGGTCAAGTACCTATGCAGATAATTAATCTATAGGAAGAACTCCACCTGCTCTTATGAAGTTGATATAGATATTTTTGTTAATACCTTCATCATCGTTAGTATGGTATTGCGAGTAGCGAGACTTACTGAAAGCATAATTGTATTTTTGGAATAAAACAATAAGACATTCATTTGAAGATCTTTATTATTACAGCGCTAATATAAGGCAATCAAATAACAAAACAAATGTATTCAATAGATCATATTTTATGCAAACTGCTTAAAAATGTATTGTTTCTCTTTGACAATCATATTTTCAAATACATGGCATAGCAGACCATAAACTTGGCTTTGAGTAAAACTGAATGCGAAGACGGCTGATACTAAATGAGTTTATAAACGTAAATGGGCCTGGTTTTCAACATGTAATTAAAAATAAAGAAGCAAAGGAAATCTTGAAAAACTCTTTATCAGACTAATGTCTAATAAATCCTAATGTCTAAAAAAATCCTACTGGTGTTAGTTTTATGCCGTTAAATAAAAAAAGACACAAAATA
>NC_044053.1:4449116-4451616 GCF_902167405.1 Gadus morhua
TGCGTACGTACGTGCGTGCGTGTGTGTGTGTGTGTGTGTGTGTCTGTGTGTGTGTCTGTCTGTGTGTGTGTCTGTGTGTGTGAGGTTATATAGGATGGGAGGTTTATAATGGGTACTTCACTGTGGCAGTGCGGACCAACATCGTTTGAAGTGTGCAGATTCGATTCCCAGCCACTACTGTATAGGGGCTTACGGTGAACTGGGGTTTAAATCTCGGGCCTCACGATGATTAGATTCGATTGCAATTCCTACAGGAAATGATTCAGTGCATAATGAGATCTCTGATTTGCCCACAGTTCAATTACTTAGATGGGACGCAATCTATTATGGCAGAATGTTTTTTTTTATGCGTTGCATACATTGTACACGGAGGTATCAGTTTTATCAGACAATCCACTGTGAAAACAACATCGCTAGTTATTAATTCTCAATTGTTACATTTGGATTTTCAAATTGAATCTCCACTTAAACAAATCTACCATAATCGATTTGAACAATCCAATTCGATTCGGTTGGATTGTCTATTCTCTATTTATTAATCTATTTATCATAATGGAGTGATACAATTTAATCTCTTGTTTCTTATCAGGCTTTGTAGTATAGATATATAAACCTTCAGACACCCTTTCAGTTTATTCTTGGTGGAAAATGGTTTTGTTCAATGGATGAAATGGTCCTCCAACGTGCGCAGAAGTTTTAACCTATACATACATAACTGATTTAAAACACCTCTTGAATAGAAATGGTGTATTATAAAGGCCCACAACCAGCACTCCTTCACATTCATCCAAATTTAATAGCTTTAAAAAAATATTCAAAATGTAATGGAAAGGGATATGTCTTTAATACATATATGTCTTTAATACATATATGCCTTTTATACACCATAGTATAATACACAGTTAAAAAAGATACATAGTTAATGACAAGAAGTTTCTCATTATGTAAAGTTAATATTCTATGCTAACCTGTGAGAGAATGAGAGTCATACAAAGAGAGAGAAAGATGGAGAGAGAGAGAGACAGAGAGAGAGAGAGAGAGAGAGAGAGAGAGAGAGAGAGAGAGAGAGAGAGAGAGAGAGAGAGAGAGAGAGAGAGAGAGGGGGGAGGGAGGCAGAGAGAGAGAGAGAGAGAGAGAGAGAGAGAGAGAGAGAGAGAGAGAGAGAGAGAGAGAGAGAGAGAGAGAGAGAGGGGGGGGGGAGGGAGGCAGAGAGAGAGAGAGAGAGAGAGAGAGAGAGAGAGAGAGAGAGAGAGAGAGAGAGAGAGAGAGAGAGAGAGAGAGAGAGAGAGAGAGAGAGGGGGGGAGGCAGAGAGAGAGAGAGGAGAGAGAGAGAGAGAGAGAGGGGGAGCAGAGAGAGAGAGAGAGAGAGAGAGCTAAATACATAGCAGTAGCTTCTGCTACCACAACTACACATATCCCGAGATCACCTTCACCACAAACACAAACACTCCCAGAACGCACAACAACCATGGAGAAGGAAAGGACGCAAGGACACATGGTCAATTATTCACGTGTGTACTTTCTTTTCCTCTCCCTCGTCCCTGACATTATATCATCTTGTCTTCAATTATCACAAGTTTGTATTCAATGTCATCTCATTGGGATTTTTAATTGTTTCCCCGCTGCTGTGGCTGCAGTGTTTCAACATGCAGCTGGTGAAGACCTTAGAGATGAACCGGGGTTGAGAGGAGGAAGGAAGAGGAGAGGACCAGGCTATGGCTCGCCTTGGTGTGGGTCCGTCTCTCTGCATACCTGTCTGTCTGCCTGCCTGTCTTTCTCCTCGACCGTCCATCTGCCTTCCTGTCTGCTTGCCCTGCCTGCCTGCCTGTCTGTCTGTCTGTCTGTCTGCCTGTCTGTCTCCTCGACCGTCCATCTGCCTGGCTGTCTGCCTGCCCTGCCTGACTGCCTGCCTGCCTGTCTGTCTGTCTGTCTGTCTGTCCGTGTGCGTCTTAGAGGGACTTTTCATAGGCCCCCCGTTGCGCACGCTGAATAGCAGCGGGGCATCAAAGCCGGAACACATCTGTGTTTGTGTTTATCACACAATGACCAAGCCCTCCTCTCCCCCCCCCCCCCCCCCCCCCCCCCCCCCCGTCTCAGTATACCTCCGCATCAACCTCCGGGCCGCGCGTCCCTCCGGAACATTCCTCAGACCTTCTGCTTTTCCTCGGCCTTGCCTATATCTGCATCACAACATGGGAGCTGGATGCTGTTCCATCGTGGATGCGTGCCACTGTTTACTGTTTACCCCTATGTATTCTATTCATTAGACCTTCTGCTTGCCCTGCAGTGCTTTAAAATGGGCCCTCTTTTGTACAAAGTATTGACGCAAATAATGTAAACGCATAAACACTTATGTTTCACAAGGTTCCTGTACGTTATCTAAAGTACTACCAATTGTCGAATTACAAATACAATTTGTACTGAAAAGCTCTTATAATTTCAAATATATAAATGTCCCGGTGATGCATTTAAACTGTAAACTATATTGAGAGCCAACTCA
>NC_044053.1:4454116-4469116 GCF_902167405.1 Gadus morhua
CACTGCAGACAGACACACAGGGGTTTTCTAAAACAAAAAAACAGTGTGTCCACGCAAACACACACACCCACACACACACTCACACACACACACACATGCACACACACATTTTAAGCACATCATCAGTGTAAAAAAAAAAAAAAAAAAGAAAAGCTGTTGTTGAGGCAGGTACATTTGTTTTGTTATTGCAACTAAAACCAACAGCCCCAGAAATGAGCATATGGACAGAGTGGCAACCACGATAATGACGATAGGATCATTCTCACCCTCGGGGAGGCAAATTGTCCATGGAACACCAGTGTGTTCGTCTTCTCCACCCGTCAGGGAGGGCCTGCAGCCTGGTCCAACGCTCCCAGTGACCGTATACGAATCCACAGGGCAGAGTGACACCAGCGCATGCAGCGAAACACCAAACGGGGAGAGATGAGAGGAGAGAGAGAACCATACCACAACACAACAGGAGATGGAGGGACGATAGAGGAGAGGAGGAAAGGACGGACGGACACGGAGGACATGGTGGAGACCGTGGAGAGGAACAGTTACACTCGTTAACGGGAGAAAAAAAAACACGGATAAGGCGACGGAGGGGAAAGACGCAGAGATGTGTCGGTTGGGGAGTGAGACAGCGAGGAGAGAGTGAGAGAGGGAGAGAGAGAGAGAGAGGACCTGCTAACTCTTTAGCTGATTAACTTTAGAGCTGAGGTCCGCTGCCACCGTGGCGGCGGGGTATTGAGAAGGGTATTAGGGGTGAGGGACACCCCAGAAATATCTCCTGCTGTGTGTGTGTGTGTGTGTCAGTGGGGTGCAGCTCAGCCCAGGACGCGGTACTCAGTAAGGGGCCATTAGACATGGTGGAGTGACCCACATAAAAGACACACACACACACACACACACACACACACACACACACACACACACACACACACACACACACACACACACACACACACACACACACACACACACACACACACACATGAACCGTTCCTTTTAACCGACAATGTGCCATGATAACCATAAAGCCGGTATTCTTTAGCATACTCTTTGTCACATATGGTTCTCACCGCATAGGATTTAGTGAGGCGCCGTCAGCCCAAGGCAGCTTAGCGCTGACGTTATTGTGCTTAATAATACATTTAAAACCTTAACTTTTTTTTTTTTAAAGTAAGTTATAACGCAGTTCTATAAATGTGTCAGGAAACTTTTTTCCTTTTCTATACTTTGAATAGATTACAGTCAGAACGCAAAGATCTCGAGGTTGTAGGTTAGGGTCACTCCCAGTGCGGACACCGGTGGATTACTGGTAATCCAAAATGGCTGCCATGGTGGGCTTGCCAGCGCGTTGATGTCCTTCGCGAGTGCGCTACGTTAGATGGTTGATAAACAGCGTTGTTACTTTAATACTCAATCAAGCTACTGAGCTTGTTTGTTCTAGATTTGGGTAGGAAATAAATCTTCACTAGTTTATCTTTAGTTTACATTAGGAGCAGACCATTAATTAGTGTTATGGGCGACACCTGTGTGGTTCCTATGACGACGCATCTCTTGACACAGCTAAGAGCAAGTGGACCAAACTACCTTACCAAACAGGACAACTGAGAAGTAAAAAACAAAAATGGATCTCCAAAAAGTCACAGAAATCATTTATTTCAAAATTAATAACATCTTTCTTGTTATGTGAAGCTCTTTGAGTCCGCCCCGTGTATGAAAAGTGCTAGATAAATAAAGTTGCCTTCCCTTGCCTTCTTCCTCGCTTGAGCAGAAATGTGCTCTATGTGGTCAAACAAATAGAATAGCCCTCCTGAGTTCTTGGCAAGGCTTTTTTTTAATGTACTATAAAAACTCATGCAGCCACCAGATGGGGAACCCATCCTCCCATTCCAACGGAAGCTCGATGACCGTATACCTCGGTATGTCAGGGCTCACAGCGCAGTTTCCTGGTAGATTCAGGTTGCTGAACTCTTTGTACTGGCAGGGCTTGACTTGGTTTAGCCACGGAAATGCACCAAAAGTGGTAACATGTACGTACGTGTCTGTGTGTGTCTGTGTGTGTCTGTGTGTCTGACGTTTGACTATTGCTCAAATGACAGGAAGCATATGGGCCAACGAAGAAGGGGGCACCCCAAGGGATTACCCACTGATTGGGAGAAAATTATTTGGGCAAATGGTAGGTTTATTTCAGATCTATAACCTCATGCCATTTTTGTCATGGAACTTCTTCTTCTTTTCCAAATAAATTGAATGCAGTCAACCTTGAATTGTGTTCAAAATTGTGAATTGCCCGGAGTTGATCGGGGCGATCCATTTGGATCAAAGGACAGGAGGGAAGCTGGTCCAGACTGTTGACCTTCAATCAGAAAAGAGCCAGAATGTCCTCGCCTGACATCACCAGACCAATAGGCAGATGCAAATTAGTCTGAAACCTCTCGGTTAATTATTAGATTTCCAAGGGACATTATCAACCGACACTTGAACATCTGTGGCAGCCATCTTGGTTAGGAAAATGCCTAAATGACGCTCCTGTGTGCTGCTCCCTGTCACTGTATCAAAACTGCCCCGTATTAGAATAACAGGTGTGACCCAGGTCAAGTCTGCTGGCAATGTGTCAGAACGGGAGGACACAATCTGTCCAAACGGGAGGGGGGACCAGAAGCTTATGACAGAGCAAACGTGAGTTCACAGCTTCGTCTGATTCCTAGGCTAACAATTTTCTAGAAAGTGAGAAAAAATGATCGGCTAAACTTTCAGACATAACACACACAACTTGTTGTTCTTCTCCTACATTCCTGCTCTCACCAAACTCCTCTGGGCAAACCTCGACCATCGTACGTGTCTTTCAATTGTGGTATTTAAATGCTAACCCACTTGAACATCACGAGGAGTTAAAACAGATCCTTATCAAATGTAAGATGGTAAGGTCTATATCAGCCGATGCCAATGACACCTGCGAGAGTTCACTGGTTACCTTAACAGGTTTCTCCCCTTTGTAGCTCTGATGAAACACAGAAGAAGGGATATCTCCAGGTGAACTTGTGACACACCGTAAGCCATTCACGTAAGCAGCCATTCACACAAACAGCCATTCACACAAACAGCCATTCACACCAGCAATTGTTAAACGCAAAGATGCAACGGAGCCTTTGACTCTCTTCACTCTTCATGACACAGTAAAATCTGTTTTTACAGATTGTACCGTGCTGTGTCGTATTCAGAGCTCTTTCTATTCAGGGAGGGCGGATTGTGAGCACAAATGAGAATGACATCCGGAAATGGAGAGTGGAGATTCTCAACACCAGAAGACCAACGCGTAAACTCTGCTTCAAGGCTAGCATTCCAGCGGGGAGCAAAGGGATGACAAGCGATACTTTCTCCATATTCTATATATTTGTATTTCTAATTTCTACACAGTTCAATTTGTTCGGCTGTATGGTAGCCGAACAGGAAGTTCCCTTTTTTTAATAACCGCGCTTTTATTGAGGCAGCATCATGTTATCGGTGTCATTCGCACAGATAATTACTATTTGGCTGCATAATTCCATTTCATTACGGTGTTCTGCCGCTGACAGATTGTTGAGCTGGTAAGTTGGCCTGTAGTTCTGAAAGTCTGCCTCTCATTATCTCCATCCCTCTATATCTCCCTCTCTCTCTCCTGCGTCCCTTTCTTAAGTACACACGCATGCATACACACACGGGTCCATGGACACGGGCACACATATCTATACAGACACAGCAGGGAGTAGCCAATTACAGCAGTGATTAAAACCCCGCAGCACGGAGAGTGGGAGAGAGGGAAGGGAGATGGCGAGGGGGAAGGAGGAAAGAGGGGCAGAGAGGGAGATAAAGAGAGTGAGATGTACACTAACACATCCTCTTTATTGCAGTTTATTCCAGAGACGCTGCGCAACACACAATGCAAAGCAGAGTATGTTTTCTAGTTTTACAGAAGTAGAAAATGTTGTATGTTTCTTGGGGGTTTTCAGTCGATGGGATTACACATGGGTAAGACTGTTTGTTGATCGTTCTTCACGGAGCAAGACCTGACCGTCGCCGTGCTGACCCTGGCCAACCCCCACCGCAGTGTAATTGGTAGTCTGCATTTCGTTCTCTGGACCCAGGGCCTCACAGATTTAGATGTGTGTCTCCCGCAAGATCGTGAGGGCTCTGTTTCAGAAGTTGCAAAGCCCCTTTATTCATCCATCTCAGCAGACTGCGCGGAGAGAGCTTGCCCACTAAACAGAGGAAATGGTGATGCTCAACTTGGGCCAACAGCTATCCCCCAGAAACGTCAACAAAGCGAGCGTTGCTTTTGATCGGACATGTGAAGGATCAATTAATTCTGTAAAGGCTCATTGATCAAACTTCCCCCCCTCCCCAGATTCTCTGAGCTCGTGGCATCGCATCGCATGGCAGCATCTTCTCCAGTGGCTTTTGACTTTTTTAGTTTTGTTTTGATACCTTAAGCCGAATTCTGCAACAAACAAAGAACACTATGTTGAAATGTAGCATTTTTTAAATGTTAAGCTCACACCTCCATGTTTTTTTCATCATCTTCTTCTTCACATGCACTGTTTTGCCCACCTAGGCAATGCATTAATGTCTCCATATTCATATTGATGGTAATCTTGTAATTAGACTTCATAATTCCTTTGTATGATCAAACATATTTACGAACAACATCCTGGTCTGGGCTCTGGCAGATAGCCTGTCGGTTTAGCTCCTGAATGTGCATGGTTTATGGGTCTAATAGGTCGGTGAGAGACAGAGGCCGCAGCAAAAAGGGAACTCAATCAATTTACCACTTTCCATTTCTCTTTCTCCCGCAGGTTGGAAAATAAATGTGGAATAGGACACTATGCACAAAATATGTTGTGCGTAGGTTCACATTAACTTAGTCACTTACAGGTTACGGGTCTGTAATGTCAGGTCTTTATAGGTACAATTAAGAAGTTGAATCGTTTAATATCTACCTTTAAATAGACTGAAAATCTGTCAAAACTCGGTTGCATCAGTTTCTTTATTGTATTGTTTATTCCCCTCGTGACTGAGTATGTCATCAAAACTTCCTGCGGTTTCCTGAACGACCTTTTGTCCATCCAGTTATTCAAAATGTCAGATGACCGCCGTGGTTTGGTTGGCTTAGACAGCACCTACTGCCATCACAGTCAGGGGGCATTCAAAATAAAATACATCTCACATGCACCCTAAAAAACTGCAAGGTTGAGTAAGACCACTGGGTTTGGGTAGGGCAGAGGGGAAAAGGATTACTTAACGATACATGTGAAGAATGTAGTAATTGATAAATAATAATTTTCGGGGTAAAAACTAAAAAGTCGGAGTCACTTGTGTACGCGGACACACATCTCCGGTTCTCCGTTGCGATGTTAGGAACCCATGAGAAAAGAAACCCGTGGGCCTCCCTCGGCATGGCCTCAGCGCCAGCCGCCGCGTGTGTTGTCCGTGGTCTTTTTCCTCGCGGTACTTTTTTTTCCCCGCATTCTGCGAAGAAAGTAAATTATCTTTAAGCCTTTCGATAATGCAAGCTGGGTAATATT
This sequence comes from Gadus morhua, assembly GCF_902167405.1. Lineage (NCBI taxonomy): Eukaryota > Metazoa > Chordata > Actinopteri > Gadiformes > Gadidae > Gadus > Gadus morhua. The sequence goes on from NC_044053.1 coordinate 4,459,669, forward strand.
TTAATTTCAAGGAGAAATTCGGATTGCTCTCATTTATTTTCTCCATCATAACAGAAGCCAGACGGCTCCTTTCTGATGGCGCCAGAGAAGGGTTTGATGTGTGTGTGTGTGTGTAGACTGGCAGGTGAGAGAGCTATCTACAGTGCTCACACACTCACCCCCTGCTGTGTTTAATCAATAACTTCAGTCCAGTCTTCACACACACACACACACACACACACACACACACACACACACACACACACACACACACACACACACACACACACACACACACACACACACACACACACACACACACACACATGTACACAGACACACACACACACGCGCGTATATACACACACACACACGTACACAGACGCACACACGCGCGTATACACATGCAGACACGCACGCACAATTGTGCACACAAATCCCCACGTACACACATGTGCCCACATATGCTCACATATATAAATGCACACACACATATCAACACACACACACACACCCACACATACATGCGCACAAGCAAACACAGACAAATGAACACACACACACATACACACCCACACACACACACACACACACACACACACACACACACTCACAACCATCTCCACACACATGAACAAATGCACATCATACAATAATTCAAATGAGCAGGAACTCTGCAAGTATTGATGTTTCTGTGCAGTTGCGGCATAGCTGTGAACGCAAAGGGTTTTTGTTTTAATGAATTGAAAGTTAAAAGCCAACCTATCTTCGTGACGATAAAAACCTGCACTATGTAACTTTTCCATTGCACTTTTGTTCACCATGATTTAAAATGATGTATGATAATAATAATGAAACCCATCCCCTTCTTAATATCGCTTGTTTTTGCTAAGAGGAAGCAGTGTTTCATGTCACTTCCTCTCCACCTCTAATGGTAATGTCTGACAAAAAGCTCACATCAAGACTATCTCCTCTTCTTCTCCACACACCTTGTGTGAATAGGTTTTCTTCTTGACATTCATCACTACAAATCATTTTGAACAAAGGCCACGGAGCTAGTGTAAAGGTTAAGAAAAAGGCAGGTGTGAGTGTAGTTTTTAGTTAGGGATGGGTATTAGATTGGACATGTTATGTTAAGGTGCAACGTTTGGTTTGAAAGAGTGAGGCATTAAGATACGAGGCTAACATCAGCGTAAGGAAAAAGTGCCGTATTCTCTTGACCTCAAAATGTTGAATTGATTGATGGATGCTTTGTAATTTTCCTCGGTCAGAAAAGCTTTTTTTTTACTTTAAGACATTTGCTATTCACAGTAGCTTATTACTATTTTTCAATTGAAGACAGTCGTTTTTCGCAGTTAATTGTAATTGTTAAAAACAAATGAATTGATTTGCGATCATTGTTTTAATAAATGAAAGCAGTTTGAATAACAGGCTAGCCCTCAATATGGATCGGGTAGTTTTGCTGACCTCAGACAATGCCCGTAGGTAGAATTTCATTGTAGGTAAAACTATTGAGTTTTGTGCTTCTCTTTGTTAAAGAACCAAAGAAGGCTAATTGTAGAATACAGGCTTTGTTTCATGTGGTCCTTTCAGAACATCAACAGAAAATCAAGCAGCCAGGATCTGTTATTGGTTAGCGATTAACATTAACCAATCCTTTTACTGCCTGCATGACTCCACAACTGATCTGCTTTCAACAGCCTGAACCCAAGAAGGCCAATATTGGACGAAAATGCCGGGAACCCCGAAATATAATTCTATTAAAATAAATACATTTGACGGATGTACAGAAATAAAATATTCAGAAGCGACATTAACCGAGACCATAAATATTGCTGATATATTTCTAGTTTGTGTTTTAAACGCTTCTTTGTTCGATGTGAGTCATGGTTGACATTTATTTGCCAACTTTCACTGCAAATCTCTCTTTACCTTTGTCAGTTTTCATCTGGTGTAGGGCTTAGCATCATGTAGCGGTTTTTCCCGAAAATTCCCTTCTTGTATTCAAATGTGCACACTGATATGCAATGGCACACAGTTCTCATTAGCAACATATTTAAATCAACGTGTGAGTTCACATTTCTTTCAGTCGAATCATAAACGAATCTTAGCGCGAGTCAACGTCAACAAATGTACTGTAAGTCTGAAACACCCTCGCTCCACCAAATACCACCTCTCACAGCGTTTCTCCATCCAACATGAGAATACGACGAAAGCTACCAAATCAAACCACCAATCAACTCAATAATTCGTAAATAAAAATAACACATCGCGAAGACCTAAATAAACAATTAAGGTTAGAAATATGACAGGGGCTTGATGAAGAGAGACAATGAAGCCGACTGTCAATGGCTACCAAAGCATTCGCTGCATCCCTGACAGCGTGGGGACGGCATGACGCAGTAGGCCCATAATAATAATAATGTTTCATTCAGGGCCAGCGGCCCGTGGCGTCGGAGTCGATAGCACAGTGATCTAACAGCTCCACAGGCGGGAGAAGTATTCCTGTTTCAGGTCAGAACATCAGCAAGTCTGGATAATTGGTGCCGTTGAATTAACCTGAAGGTTGCTTTGTTAAGCGCATGTGTGTGCGTGTGCGTGTGTGAGTGTGTGCTTGTGTGAGTGTGTGTGTGGGTGTGTGGATGACCTTGACAGGAATAAGCAGGGATGGCTGGATAGATGCACAGTCAGCCAGATGTTGGGACATATAATCGATACCTGCTCACTTGTATTCATTTACATTTGATCGTTGAATACGTTGAATGATGCACACAAAATGAGCCAGCGTCAAATACCAACATCGGCAAAGAGGAATATTTAACATGCATCCCTTCCGGTGTCTTCAAATGCATCGATTAGTGAAAGGTTTTACAAAACAATGATGTATTGATGATTTTAGATTTTAGATCAAGTAGGTCACAAACAAATGAATACACCACATCCCTTTGAGCAGCCTATGTTGGACCACATTTATTTGAGTAAACAGAAACACAATCATATACAGCATTTTCACCTCAGTGAAGTAAGAAATAACATCACGGAACAATGTATGGCATAACTAACACATGACAATAACCAATAACAATGAAAATAGTACAAAATTGTCCATTACTAGCTTGGCTGCCATACACATATGCTATACGCTCCTTCTTTCATTGTGTGTGTATGTGTGTGTGCGTCTGCGTGTTCATTGGTGTGTGTGCGCGCGCGCGTGCATGCATGCATGCGTGTGTGTGTGTGTGTGTGTGTGTTTGCAGATGTGTGTTAGCGTGCGCGTGTGTCATTCGACGAGGAAGACGATAACTAACGCGATGGTGTGACGTGAAAGTGTCAGCCTCAGCCGTGCCTCCATGTTGGATGCGTCCCCCGACTCTGGGCCTGTCCTCCCTTCCTCTTCCTCTTCCTCTTCCTCCCCTGCTAATTGCTCGTGGTCCGGGTTGGCAACCCCACGCCCCCCCCCCCCCCCCCCCCCCCCCCTTCCCTTCCCCGGCCCCCCCCCCAAACCCCCTTTGCCCGACTCCCTGCCCCTCCCACTCTGTGAGGGCTTAAACACTCATGCCCCCCTCCCCCCCGCCAGCACCCCTCCCCCCTGCCTCCATGATCACCATGACGATATGGAGGAAAAAATGAATTATGCATAACGATATCGCGTCTCGCTCATGGGCAAAGAGACGCCATTGGGAGACGGTCTTCAAATGACGCGGGTGAATTTTTTTTCACTTTTTCTTAAATATTGAATTGCTGAATAATTTGCGTTCCATTTGTGGCGTTCATCAGGGTCTTTACGTAAAGGTGTACCGATGGTATTTTTTGTTTCCTGGATTCCTTGTGTTAATATAATTGGATATAGATAATTGTAATAATACGATCGAGATGGATTTGTGCTGTGTACTAATCTAATAAACCCATTGATTTTGTGATTAAGGTTGATTTCATATTATGTATTACATTACTGCGGTAGCTTGCAACAGTGCACCATGTTTGCCGTAATAGGTTCTGGAATCCGTTTTAAATTGATTTGTATTAAGCTTTTGTGAATGCATCATGTAAAGGCATTGTCTTCCCAAAATACAGGAATAATGCCGACATGAATAGTGTGTGTCTAACAAGATGACACAGACTGCATAACGTTTTATTTGTTTGTTTGTTGGTTTAGTGGGTACTGTATTTTTTGAGATCAGGTAAGTGTAATAACCATGATGTCCTCTTGGCTGTCATTTTTTGCTGCTTGTTTCTGTTCTGATAAAATATGGTAATGAAAAAGTTCACTGACGTTTGACAGGTTATACATCGCTAATTAAATAATTTAATGAACCTCAGGATTTTGTTAACAAATGAAATATGCTAGGAATTGCTTGTCCTGTATTTTATTACACCAGAAGTCAAAAGGTTACCAACTATTATAACTATTTACAACTATAACTATATAATGCTATTGTTCCATAGTCTTAAAGAAAAAATAATTGTATCCCAGGACAAACATTTCAGTTGTGTGTTAAGAGTTTTTTTTAGATTAATTGTAATATCATGCGTACACATAATTATTAAAACCATTTAAATTACCCTAATAATGAGTGTGTACTAATGCAAATTATATTCATTTGTCAAATCAACACCGAATGCATTGTAATATGAAAGCCTAATTCATTAAAGGCCAAGTTGACCGTCTCAACTTTGCTTGTTGCATGAAAACAGTGAACAAAATATTATCATTATTATTCTGTCTTTTTTTCATTCAATAAAAATACAAAGATGTATTTTTATTTGTATTATTTATTTTTTAACTCAATAATGTTGAACATATTTTGACCATCAGTATCAGACATAAATATATATAACAACAATGATACTACTACTACTAATAATAATAATTATTTTAACAATATGAATTATAATAATAAAATGCATTCATATTAATATTACTATTATTATTCCTGTAATTGTATATATTTATTATAATAAGTTTATTTTATAAAACAATGCTACAGCTTTACAATAGCTGACATGGTCTACAATTTAAAATTGTTTGTGTACGAACGCATGGCCCCGTTGTCTGCCTTCCACGACGGAGGGCCCAACGCCACAGATTAACAACGCAAACAACGCTAATTATTTGCTGCAGAATAGGGCGGAGTTCGTTCCTCGCACACACAAACGCTAAACCGGGCTGACAGTGTGTGAGTGTGTGTACGTGTACGTGTGTGTGTGTGTGTGTGTGCGTGTGTGTGTGTGTGTGTGCGTGCGCGTCTCAGGCAACCGCAGTAAAGACAGTGACAGCACCAATAATTGGCTGCTGATGTCGCGCCATTAACTAAAAACCATCTCTTCTTGCACTGCATTACCCAAACACAAGAAGAGAGGGGGAGCGAGGGGGTCGAGAGAGAGAGAGAGAGAGAGAGAGAGAGAGGGTGGAGAGACAATGAGGGTGAGGAGGTGAGGGAGGACTTAGCGACGAATAGGGAAAGGAATAGAACGATGAAGAGACGCGCACCGAGCGGCCGAGTCGTTTTTTCCCCGGCTCCTAAACCCGTCATATATAATGACGCCGGGGCAGAGCTAGCCTCCGCCTGCGTCGATATATGCCACCCGGGAGGGGGGGGGGGGGCGGGGGTATGGGGGGGTTAACGCGCCGCGAAGCAGAGGTAGATAAAAGAGGTGGAGGGAGAGACAGGGAGGGAGACAGAGACGGGGAGAGAGAGAGAGAGAGAGAGAGAGAGAGAGAGAGAGAGAGAGAGAGAGAGAGAGAGAGAGGAAAAGGCAGATGAGCGTTGAGCGACGTACGTATCTATTACCGACCGATTGTCTCCAAAGCATTAGCGCGCGGCCAGCCGCCGCAGCAGGCTAGCAAGCTAATTACCGCCGTAGTGTAGTCATTGCTACACGTCCACCCATATTTTTCCCTTCACTCTGAAGTACACAATCTCACCCCCCCCCCCCCCCCCCCATACCTCCCTCGGTTTTCTCAGACTATGTTCGGCCTCCTTCCCTCAGCCTGGGTTTTTCCCTTGTTTTTCAAGTAGCTAAATGAGCTAGCAGATGCTACAATGCTAAGTACATGTGTTTTCTTCTGTGGATTCGAACCCACTGCAGTTCTCTTCCGCAATGGCTTGAATACAACATTTAAAGTGCAATCTCTGTCCTTCGTTCTAGGTGTACAGCGATGTTTTTCCAGATTCCGGTGCAGATGTTTCGCCGGTCGGCTCAGAGGTGTAACCCGTCTGTCCAGCTCGCTGTGAAAAAGACAGATAGCGTTTCGGCCACATTCTGGCACGTTGCGTCCGCGAGCCCCCGCCTCCTTCCTCCCCTCTCCTCACTTACCATGTCTTCCCTTCCCCTCTTCCCTTCCATTGATGTGGTTCATATCCCCTCTCCTACTCTACTCCTCTCCCTGTCATCCTGTCTTCCTTCCTACAAAGAGAATGGCAAAGGCCCAGGCCGGGCGTGCAGGCCCAAACACAGAGGAGCACACAAAGAAGATGAGCCTCTGAAATAAGCAGAATAATTCATTATAATCAGAGGCACGGTAAATGTTCAGGAGAATTAGCTTGAATTGCTCTAAAAGGTATGCTAAATTTGAGATTTTTTTTTCTCTCTTTTTGTTCAGGCGCGGGAAGCGGAAGGAGTGAATGAACGGCGAAATGAAAAACGGGGGGGGGGGGGGATAACAGAGAAGATGGACGGATGACGGTGGGAAGGAAGAAAGAAACGAGGAAAGAAAGAAAGAAAGGAGAGAGGTTGAAGTGAAGGAGGAGGGGGAGGTGTGCGAGGGGAGCGGTGTAGGGGCCAGTGTGAATGGCAGTAGGTCAAAGAGGTTCCCTTTTAAATTTAGAGAAGACGACCCCGAGACTTGAATGTGTACTCCAAGGGACTGAATGACAGATTATAATGGCTGCCCGTTCCCATCTCATCCTCTCTGCCTTCACGCCATGCGAGCGCCTGAGCGTGCACGTGTGTGTGTGTGTGTGTGTGTGTGTGTGTGTGTGTGTGTGTGTGTGTGTGCGCGTGTGTGTGAGTGCGTGCGTGCGTTCGTGTGTCAGCCTGTGTGTGTGTGTGTCTGTGCATGCATATGTGTCCGTTTGTGTGTGTGCCTGCATGTTTGCGTGCGTGTGTGTGTGTGTGTGTACGTGCGTACGTGCGTTCGTGCGCGTGTGTGTGTCCGTGTGTGCGTGCGTGCGCTTCGCCGTGTGTGTTTGATTCTAACACTGCTTTCACCAGCGGTCTACCATGTAGACAGGCCTACAATTTACAATTACAAGTCGGTGCCTTTCAGGGCCATTCTCCTGCAGGTTGACTGGCAGCGTGAAGCGGTACTCTCTAGCGCTCCGTGAGAGGAAGGGGCAACTCGAATCTGGCCTGGGATCAGCTCAGTGAGGAGTCGACACCACAATGCACCGCTAAGAGGCTAAGAGGCTAAAGGCAGGTGTATTGCAAAGAGTTAAAGGGATAACAAGGTGACAGCACAAAACAGAACATCATGAAGCTCACAAACACAGTGTTTGTGCAAGTGTGCTGCTCGTATGAATGGTGGCTTTGCATTGTATAAGCAAGGAAAGTAAGGTAACTCCTATCCTTCAGATATTATATATATATATACATAAATATATGTGTGTATAGATATTGTATATCTACTTTAACATTAATATTATAATCCTGTTTTTGTTGGTTGAGAGCGGAAATATATATTATATACATTGTTATTTATTTTATGCATCGTATATTTTAACCACCTTGACATTTACATCAATAAACGGAAACATGAAAAAGCTGAACATGTAAACAGCGAGATCAAACTCGGGAAACCTTACCAACCTCAACTAAAAATAACATATAAATTATTAATATTATAGATAATTACTGTAAATAGCCTACAGTGTCTATAGGATAGGTAGGATTTACCTCACTTTCAAGGTTTAGCAGCTGGGAAAGCTTGATTGTTATTTACACAAGCCTTGATGGATTTTTGTAGTCTTTTTGTTGGCCTACATTACCATAGTGAATTTAATCTATTTAAGTCTTTATTGGTTTTATATAATTTAATTGTACGCGTTCAGATTACTTCCTAAAACTAAATTGCTGAATAAAAATCTACTCCATACATTGAAATGTATGGACCTTACTGTTATACCCTTAAAGAGAGCGATTTATTAATTATATATTTGCTGATGTCAGCAATTATCAAAGCTTTAAAAAATAGCTAATCAATAATAATAGCTTTGCATTTAATTGTATTTGTTAAATTAACCAACAAGTAGCAATTTTATCTAATAATGATAAGACAAGTCTAGTATTAATAATACGAAATCTAGTGCTACTACTAATATTAATAATATTAAAGATAGTGACAGTAATATTAATTATATTCCTCAGAGTTTGTTCAATTTGTGGTAAATTAGGTTTATAATTTTTCTTTGACATTATCTGTCTTTTATAAACCGTTGTTTCTTTGCCTGTTGGTATTTTCTATTACAGGATAATTTGCATGAGCGTTTGATGTTAACTCAGATCAAAGACACCCCTTATTTGGTTGCTATGGTTTTGCTGGAACTATAGCTCAATGGGAAGGCTAACACTTAAAAAGCAAACGAGCAGTTTCTTTTATTTTTGATTAAAAAAATGTCTGGTACTCTGAGAACAATATATCATTTACATAAATGTAGCATCAGCAGGTCAACTGTGCTGGTGATGTAGAAACTATAGAGGAAGTCGTGGACCACACTGAGACTATTGCAATTGAGTTGTAGAAATCTGAAGACTGTTGCAATATAAACTGTTTTACTTGACATAACTTTTTCGGGAACCGAAAGTAAAAGTCAATGACAAACTGAGACTGTTGGACAGTTTTACAACTCCCGGAGAAGCTAAAACAGATATTTACAACACACATCTATAGTCACATCCCTCAAACAAGCACACTTTCTGACAATTTAAGTTAATAACATTAGAGAGTTAGACACTTTACACTTAAAGACTAATAAAAATGTAAAATAAGAATTCCTAGTGAACAACAAAACATTTCTAGGAATTGTTGCAAGCGGGGGGGTTGGGTGACAGAATACAAAATAGAGTACAGAAGAGTAATACAACAGAGTAGAGATAAAAAAAGAAAGACTTAACTTAACAGTTAAGCTCTACTCACTCAGGCCGTTGTAGTAGTGATAATGGAACCCCCTTTAAAAAAGCCCAAAAATCTACTAAAATGTTGTGCTAACAAAACACACAGCCCGCTCACTATATCCCTTCAATGTGTTAGCATTAGCTCCCACCACCGTGGCTGGGCGTTATTTGTGAGCTAAAGCCTTGAAGGAGCTTTCTCTGTGCCTAAACCTGCCGACAGACGAGTTTGGGGCTTTGAAGGCCCCCGACCGAGTGTGGCTCAGGTCTTTGAAGGCAGCCAAAAAAAACCTCAGCTTTACTAAACAGGATAAAGCAGCAAGGCGAGAAGAAAGGCCGGGGACAAAAAAAAAAAAAG
>NC_044053.1:4474116-4489116 GCF_902167405.1 Gadus morhua
AGGCCTTCCTGTCCTTGTACTCCTTGTTTTATTTCTTATGTATATACCGGTATGTCATGTATTTATTTGTGTCTTTAGGTTGATTAGGCAGTGGTACCGCTAAAGTCCCAACCTGTCAGACACGATCTTCCAATTAACACTCATAAACACAAACAAATTGCATTGTGTTTCTATCTTTTGTAAGCAGGCGGCTCTTTTAACACCTATATTTTTCTGCTCTTAAGCATTCTCTCTCTTTGGCCAAAGCCCTTTGAGTCCACTCCAGGGAAATGCCAGCCAACATTGACTCTCTGTGTCTCTCTCTGTGTGTCTCTCTCTGTGTGTCTCTCTCTGTGTGTCTCTCTCTGTGTGTCTCTCTGTGTGTGTGTCTCTCTCTCCCTCTCCCTCTCCCTCCCTCCCTCCCTCCCTCCCTCCCTCCCTCCCTCCCTCCCCCTCTCTCTCTCTCTCTCTCTCTCTCTCTCTCTCTCTCTCTCTCTCTCTCTCTCTCTCTCTCTCTCTCTCTCTCTCTCTCTCTCTCTCTCTCTCTCTCTCTCTCTCTCTCTCTCTCTCTCTCTCTCTCTCTCTCTCTCTCCCACACATACAACAGGCCTGCATGCACCTACACAACACAGTAATACACACCCAGGCAAGCAGGCAGCGTCCACCACTGCTGTAGGGATGTTGTGCAAAAGATGTGACTGTAAACCGTTAAATATATCTTAGTTAGTTCATACGTTAATTGCAATGTCACTTTTATCAATCGCCTTTTAATAACGTGATTTGCTTGAATAGATTTAAGAGACTGATTTTAACTGTTATTAGCTTAACTTCTTTTTTTTAACCAGTCCAATGATCTGATTGGCTGATAGATCAAAGCTGAAGAAATATGTCTTGTTTTAATTGGCTGGCCGTCCATGGGGGTGAACATTGGCTCGAAGCCATTCTAAGTAAATATTGACAGTTCTGCATTTGCACACGTGTGTGTGTGTGTGTGTGTGTGTGTGTGTGTGTGTGTGTGTGTGTGTGTGTGTGTGTGTGTGTGTGTGTGTGTGTGTGTGTGTGTGCGTGCGTGCATGCGTGTGTAAATGTGCATGTGTGTGTGTGTACATTGGATAGAGGAAGAGGAGAAGACGAAGGGAGGAAGGGAAATGTGAGGAAGACCGTGAAAGAGGAAAATATGAAATAGATTTGAACCATATATATATATATATATAAATATAAAGATTATATATATATATATATATATATATATATATATATATATATATATATACAGTACACTGAGTATATATAGAGGCCTGTCTATCATATGTGTGTTGTAGCAAATCATTTATGTCCATGACAGAGAGCAGTAACTGGCAGTAGACTGCAAAAGAGGGAGAATCATACGCCAGGCTTCATGAATTTTTTAAAACATTGATATTTGAATGCATTCCCATGTCGTCCAACGGACAACTCGATCAATGAAAACACCTCAGAACAAATACAAACACACATGACAACACACACACACACACACACCAACACACCAACTGAAACTCACACATGTAAACACACACACACACACACACACAGCCAGCCACACACACACACACACACAGCCAACCACACACACACACACACACACACACACACACACACACACACACACACACACACACACACACACACACACACACACACACACACACACACACACAAACACACACACACACACACACACACACACACACACACACACACACACACACACACACAGTTATTCAATATACAGGTAAGTTGTTTGACCCTTCAACCGTATCCGCAACTGAAAATAGTAACTGCGAAATGAAACAAACAGATTTTAGCTAGGAAAATCGACTTGATCCCCAAATGTTATTTTGTTCAATGCCCCTATTTTTTTTTATGTTCTATCGTCGCTAAAACGAAAGAACACAATTTAAATTCTGCCTTTTCTGTCAAGTTGTATAAGACCTAGGTAAGGTTAGAAAGATAGACAGACAGGAAGAAAGACAGACAGAAAGACAGACAGAAAGACAGATAGCTAGACAGATACTTCACTGCCTCCCAGTCAAGTCCAGCATCTCCTACAAAATCCTCCTCCTCACCGACAAATCCCGCCATGGCCTTGCCCTCCAGTACCTATCAGATCTGCCCCCCCCCCCCACGTCCAAGAATCGGAGGATTCTCTTCCGGCAAAGATCCGCAGTGCTGTTTCTTTGGACGCTTTGGGAAAAACAATGGGAAACTTACCAGTTCACCACAGCCTATGGTCTCTGGTCGATTGGTGCAATCCTCTGCAACCTTTACTATCACTATTTTCTATGTTTCTATGTTCCGATATGGTTTTGTGTAAGGTGTCAATGGGTCCTTTGAAAGGCAATATATAGATAAATATGTTATTGTACAGAGTGATTTATATATAGATCGATATAGACAGACAGACAGACAGACAGACAGACAGATAGATAGATAGATAGATAGATAGATAGATAGATAGATAGATAGATAGATAGATAGATAGATAGATAGATAGATAGATAGATAGATAGATAGATAGATAGATAGATAGATAGATAGATAGATAGATAGCAAGCACACAAACAAACAACCATCGATCCAGAATGTTGTTCAACTGGTCAACACAAAATCAATAAATCGCATAAAGGCGGCATTGAACGGAAACTATGGAGGGTCCCTGGTACCTTTCTCCCCTCATCACGCTCCCTCTCTCCCCCCCCCCCCTCTCTCCCCCCCCCCTCCCCCTTGCTTCACACTACCGTTTGTTTGTTAACCCTACCTTGTCTGATCTCAGCCAACACCTGATCCGGTCCCATCTCCCAGGGTTGGGGCCCTTTCTACCTCCTCCCAGGCCGGCCCACCCCAGACAACCTGGGGGGCGCCCGGCCCAGACCGGTGCACCTGGGGGCAGCCGGCCCAGACTACTGCACCTGGGGCATCCAGGCCACGATAGAGAGAGGGCAGGTGTGAAAGCGACTGCCTAGCCATGTATGTGGACAATGGAGAATCAAGAAACACACACACACACACACACACACACACACACAGACGCACACACGCACGTACACACGCACACTCACAGACCCACACTAGCACACACGCGCACACTTCTAGGTGTGTGGATGTTCAACCTTTGCCAACAAACCAAGGGGTCAGGTGTGAGTTGGTTCCCCTAAATAGCTAACCGTGCGAGAACACACACGCACACACACACGCACACACACACGCACACACACACGCACACACACACGCACACACACACGCACACACACACGTCGGTAGGTTGTGTGAGTGATTGTGTGGATGTGAGAGTGGGGGGTGGGGGGGGGGGGCTGTGGTGAATCAGCTGGTTTGATTTATATGAGTACAATATCAATTCACACGATGTTCCAACACGCAGTTCAGACACGAAGGGCAAAACTCGAAAGCTGGCAAGAAAAGTTTGCAAAATAAACTTTGTAACTTGTCTCAGGTGGACACGAGGGCCTTTTACATCCGACAGAGACGCGTGCCTGACCTGGCCTGATCGAACGCAGGTACAATCCGAGCTGGTCTCCATATACCTTGTTAGCCCTGATCCAGCACAGACAAGGTACCCCGAACAATGGGCACTCCCGCGTCCAATGTGTTCATTACATGTCAGACGGTAATTGACATGAAGCATCGCTGTGGCCCCGGATCTCCCAGACCATAACCACCCTAAACTATGGCCTGAAGACCTCCACCCAAATGTAATCTTCCCTGATCTCGTATCTAACCATAGCCATTTCTACTGCATCGTGGGATCTAAGCAGCAGAAAAAAAGTCCCGGCAGTTCCAGTGTGCATAGGCATCTGCCAGTGTGACCAAAGGTAATTCCGGTTCAAACCGCAAATATTGTTCCTGATAGCGTCAGACCGCATAGTTCACCAATTTCCTTTAATTATTCTGCACGGTTTCACTTTGCGCCGAGGAAGTCTGCTCACCTGAACAAATACAACAAGGGTAAACACGGCACGTTCAATTTAATTCAACTAAGTAAACTGTGGTTTGTAAAATGTGGAATTTTTAAGCAGCCAATAATAGGATTTATAGTTATGGCAATATTTGAAGTGCGATCAGGGAACAAAATGAGGAGCAAAATGATACAACAACACCGATGGTGTCAATCAAAAGTGTGGGAGTCTATATAAAATAATCCTGCCCTGAATAATCCTTAAAATATTTAAGGCTTTTTTTTATTTAAATGTGAACATTACGTTGACTTGAACATTACATTAACACTGTATAATAACCACGACTAGAGTGACTAGACGCAGAGATGAAACGGTCAAGTAGCACCCTAACATATGCCAAGACCACAACATATTTTCAGTGTTTTGTTTATGCATACAATGCCTGCACATGCCTTCGTTGCAACCATGCATTCAGTGCAACCCTTGCACACACATGGGGTAGACTAAGCCAAGTGCTCTATTACAAAAGGGAAAAACCCAAGATCAGAATTGGGATGAAAACCTCAAAAGAGACAAGAGGACATCCTTGTCTTTTATAACCGGAAAATCAGACACAGGTGGAGTTGGGATTAGGTGTGTGTCTGTGTGTAGTTGTGTGTGTGTGTGTGGATGTGTGTACATGTGTGTGAGTGTGTGTATGTTTGTGTGTGCACACATGCGTTTATGGGTCATGCGTTTGTGCTTGTGTGTGCGTGTATGTGTTTTTATGTGTGTGTGAGTGTGTGTGCGTGTGTGTGTGTGTGTGTGTGTGTGTGTGTGTGTCTGTGTGTGTTTTTGTATGTGTGCATGTCTATGTATGTGTGTGTGTCTTTGTGTGTGTGTGTGTGTGTGTGTGTGTGTGTGTGTGTGTGTGTGTGTGTGTGTGTGTGTGTGTGTGTGTGCGTGCGTGCGTGTGTGTGTGTGTCAGGAGAGTGAGCACAGGTGGCACAGAGCCCTGGCACTGCTGAGGGCATCAATTCTGCATGTGGCAAACAGCCAGCCACACACACACACACACACACACACACACACACACACACACACACACACACACACACACATACACATACACACACACACACACACACACACACACACACACACACATGCCGGGGGTGGGATTATGGGGGTGAGGTCTGAGTGAGAGGCAGCGAGCCAAAGTGTGTGAATAACAGTTTTTCTAACTAGCGTAAACTAGCCTAAAGGTCTTGAATAAATAGACTTCGAGCGCGTCCACTCGGATCTGCGTCTCTGTCAACTGTCATGCTTGGTCCATGATAGCCCCACAAAGGGTGCAATCGATATCGAACAACCTATGACAAACACACAAATACAGACCAGCGCGTGCACAAGACAACATACACTTGTGCTTGTGAATATACATGCATACATGCACACACACGCATGGGCAGCCTCACACACATAAACCGTAAACACACACACACAAACACACACACACACAACGTTGTGGGTACCTACACCGGTGCACTGGCAGCTTGCGTCATTATCATATTCATCAATTATGTAAACATCGATGGGAACAGGCTAGGAACAAACACACACACCAACACACACAAATAAACAATTCCTGCTTCCAAAACACATGCATTTTAATGAACAATTTAAGGATGAGCCATGAACTCCTGTGTTTTTAGACACACATGCACATTTACACACAGACACACAGACACCCCCGACACACACACACACACACACACTCACACACACTCACACACACACACACACACACACACACACACACACACACACACACACACACACACACACACACACACACACACACACACACACACACACACACACACACACACACACACACACAGCAGCAGCAGAGCAGGCAGAGCGAGCAGCCCATGTCGGTCAGATCGTTAGAAACGGGCTCATGGAAAACACAAGAGGTCAACTCCAGAAGAGAGAGGCACAGAAACCACAAACCAGTCGCAAGTACAAAACGCAAACGCAATACCAAAGAGCTATCGTCTATTACCATTGAAAGCAGATAGAATGAGGGTGAGAGTCAGATAAGAGAGCAAGTCCTGTTAAAAAAAAAAGTTTTTTTATGGAACTGCGTAAAAAGTTATTAAAAAAAAACAACATACAATCTTTACAGCATAAATTCAAATGAGGGGACACGGCGGAGCCATCGTGCATTAAAATGTAACATCATTTTTTTTTGTCTCATGTTTAGTGAGTTTAGTCTAGTTTCTCGACAGACTTTTCTGCGTCCGGGCGAAGAGAAGCGGAGGCCCGCGCGATGCCTCGCTAACGAAGGATCGCGGTTAATAATTGAGCAGCGCCCGTCTCTCTGTCTCTCTAATTACAGCCCGCCACCGGCTCCGCGGCAGCCCGAGAAGACCGCAGTCAGGCCTTTTCCTCTCTCGTTCATAACCGAGCTCTCCCCGTCTTGCCTCTCCCTACCCCTGAGCTCAGCAAGAGAGATATTTATCTCGGCAGATAACGCATCACGCGCTCGTTCAGTTACGCACAGACACGCGTGCACGCGCACATACAAACGCACGCTCGCACACACAGAAAGGGACTGAGAGGAAGAGTCTCATTCGCTCTTATTAAAATGTGTGTACACACCACACGACATCTTAAAACAATAAGCAGTCCGTTCTGAACCCCCCCCCGATCTGCATAGGTGGCAGGGAGAAGCCTTGTACAATGACTGAAGACAAGACAATAGGAGAAGAATAGGAAACAGCAGGGAAAGAAAACAGCCATTCCAGCAAACTATGCACTGTCTCTGAAAGATAACATGAGACCAATAAAAGTTTTTCTTGGTGTCTGAAGGTCAATTTTGCAATGTTGCAAGTTTATAAGACACTTTGGTTGGGTTTGTGATGTTTTGTGTTCTATGTTCAACCCAAATATTAATTCTATAGTCTTTGTGTTGCTGTCCCACAACAAAAAGTGTGGTATGACTATTTAGGCTGCATTCTCACCTGATACTAAGTCTAACACTGCCCTGGATGTAAAGCAGTTGTACGATCTACGATCTACCTCACTCCAGTATCTGTTATACGATCATAATATACAATAAATAATAGTTTGATATAAAAGTGCGTATAAAATGAGTGTTTGATGTAAAACCATTTGCTTATAGATTCATTCTACGAATATCTCTCAATTTCCTTGATTCCCATGAGCAATCCATTAATCGGTTATTAGAAGGTCACAAGTATGTATGGTCGGACATGGGCCTTTCACCATGCCTTTGACCTGTTCTAACTTTCCCTACAGAAACCATATGAGAGAATACTGGCTGAACTCCAACCGTGAGTTTCGGCAGATCCCATTTTCTTTTAGTTCAGGGAGTTTTCCTCCAAACTATTGTCCCTGGACTGATGAAACCTGGTCCCCCTTCAGCTCCTCAATCCTGCCAATTTAGTCCAGAAAACACCTAGGTCTGGCCAAAGCCCTTTGAGTCACTCCAGGGAAATGTTGGCCAACATTAATCCCTCTCTCTCTCTCTCTCTCTCTCTCTCTCTCTCTCTCTCTCTCTCTCTCTCTCTCTCTCTCTCTCTCTCTCTCTCTCTCTCTCTCTCTCTCTCTCACACTCCCTCTCTCTCTATGTTAACAGTCTCTCGTGCCTCTTTCTGAATTCTCTCTATCTCTCTTACTCCGTCGTTCTACCTCTCTCTCTCTCTCTCTCTCTCTCTCTCTCTCTCTCTCTCTCTCTCTCTCTCTCTCTCTCTCTCTCTCTCTCTCTCTCTCTCTCTCTCTCTCTCTCTCTCTCTCTCTCTCTCTCTCTCTCTCTCCCTCCCTATCTCCCTAACTTCCTCAGCTTTTCTCCAACTTCTAGTTTCCCAGAATATTGATTGTAAAATACTGGCATGTTAACATGGTTCTGAATGGAGCGAAGATTATGGATTGCTGGCTGTATTTCAAGGCATGGATGTTGCTTCAGATACATGTTCGATAACTGGACCAATGTATTCAAATCAATCTCTACCAGCTAGTATATTGAAAGCGAACATTTACACACACAAATACACACGCACACACACACACACACACACACACACACACACACACACACACACACACACACACACACACACACACACACACACACAGTGATATAATCACACATAATACTCTTCACATGCCCTCTGCCCTAAAACTTCAGTGTCTTGCCTCCTGAGGTTGATGGAAATGGAGGCACTGCAGAGCTACACACACACACACACACACACACATACACACACACACACACACACACATACACACACACACACACTCCCACTCATACTGTTGCTCCAGGCGCTGCCACTGCTGTGTGTGTGCATGTGTGTCTGTGTATGTGTGTGTGTGTGTGTGTGTGCACGTGTGCGTGCGTGTGTGCCTGCGTGAGCACATGGGTGAGAGTATGCGTGCGCGCGTGCGTGCGTGCGTGCGTGCGTGCGTGCGTGCGTGCGTGTGTGTGTGTTGGGATCGGTGCCAGTCTTGGCGAGGCTGCAGCCATGTCTTCGTGCCCCCTGAGAGGGGACCAAGGGCACCATAAATTGGCAGACTGGACGGATCAGCCCACCTGTGTGTGTGTGTGTGTGTGTGTGTGTGTGTGTGTGTGTGTGTGTGTGTGTGTGTGTGTGTGTGTGTGTGTGTGTGTGTGTGTGTGTGTGTGTGTGTGTGTGTGTGTGTAGAGAGAGGATAGCTGTTGTTTGCATATGTGTTAAGTAGTAATCTATGAGCAAGGGTAGTGACTCGGATCAGAATAGCATCAGCTGTGGAAATAAAACAGTAATTCCTCATTCTTCCACTTCCTCTTATTCTATAAAACTCTGCAAGACTGTGGTACAAAATAAAAGGGAGTTTAGAAAAGTACAACTTTTTGGTGTTTATCCTACAAGAAGGTAATGTTAGAAAAACAACAATATTTACTGCTCTTACAGAAAATGAGAACAATATCATGGTTTATTTTTACAGAACATATATGTAGAGCAAAGGATAGATCGAAACATTTTGCTAAATTGCCATTGTTCAGGGCAAGTCGTTTGATACAAATGACAGAATTCCCCTTTTTCTCCACAATCCCTTGGCTATGGATGCAACATGAAACAAACCGTCACTTCACACACGGCCCCTAAGATGGGACAAGTTTGTGATTCACTCCCATCCCTTAACAGAAGTACTAGCCCTTCATTTATGATGATGATTTGAAGATTTTAAGTGAATCATTTTTAATTACAAATTATTTTTTAATTTGTAGATATTCCCAAGCAGAAGTAATTGGACATGTAAACAGACCAGTGGATCATCTTAAACTGTTGTACTTATCAGATTTTAATTAATATTTTGTCTTAGTGTGTTGTAGGCTACTAATTGCCGAGGACTGAACAAGCTCATGTCATTTGTGTCATTTGTGATGAAATAGTGTAAGTAATAGATGACTCACTGATCTGATGTGAACAAAATTTGACCTTCTTACATCCTACCAAATGTACAATTCCTACTTTTTTTGTGTGCCACTTTTGGTGGCATATTGAAGGCTTTCGCTGGCTCTAATTAATTGGCATCTTTTGTATGCTAATAGAATGATAAACTGCCATTCACACTCTATTGCAAGAATAACAGAAATGAATCTGGATAGATATGTGCATTTCTCACTGCTTAACCATGTAGCCTGTAAAACATAGTTGGTCATCCTAAACCTAACGTAATGAAACGTCTGCATCATCATCATGTTTTTATATAGATGAGCATCCTGAAAAACATGGCCAGTTTTCTACATACAATCCTGCAGGCAGACAGGAATAAGTTAAGTAAGCAGAAACATTGTACAGACACCAACACAAACACACAGTATAATAGACACACACACACACGCACGCACGCACGCACGCACGCACATAGACAGACAGACAGACAGACAGACAGACAGACACAGAAACGACACAAAGGTGGACATTTCAAGGCAGACAGGCAGACAGATTGTCAGCCATGTCAGAGAAGGAGAAACCATTGATCTGCTGGAGGGAACAATAGCATTTGGGGACGTTCTGCGCAGTGTTAACCCATTTAGGGCCCTTCCCCTAGCCCCGCCCAGGTACACACACCCACCCAGGGGTCAAGCCTTTGGGGCGTGGTGCTGAAAGGAGCCCCAGTGCCATTCAGTTGGCTTGGGGGGGGGGGTTTAAAGTCTATAGTTACTCATGTCATGGGGCATTACCCGGTACGCCACACAGCCCGACAGGATTAGTGGTGGAGGAGGCTATAGCGACGCTAACACAGCGCTAACAACAGCGCTAACACAGCGCTAACAACAACGCTAACACAGCGCTAACAACAACGCTAGCATCGCGCGCTGTCGCGCTGATTTTCTGCAAAAATATGCGTCTCTCCGTTTGAAAGTTCTCAGATCACACAAGTAGATATTGCACGTGGAGTGAGTTACGTTTGTAATGTTTAAAAGATATTTGGTTAATATTGATTGTTGGACTTGATTGCCTGATTGATTTGATCCACGACCACGAGAATGCAACGAGTGCCGTCCACTGTTATCAATCAGCTATCAGCTTGCTGTGGAATGGGACCCGAAGGGGATTGGTGGGAAAGCAGGGCTGATGCCAGGTTTGATCCTGATCCATTCTGAGTCCTTCTATGGGTGCAGCAGTTCACACCAGAGTATCAAATTTGAATCCATTTTTCGTTTACTTTTGAAACATTAATTGAACATGCTGAAATTATTCAACGGGAAAACTTCATAATCCACGACCCCTTGATGGAAGTCGATTGGGGGGGAAAACAACAGCAGAACTCCCCTGCATTAGCCGGAGACTTAAAACATGGAGGGGTTCACACAGCGTCTCACGCAAGGGGACATGACCTGGGACTTCCATCTCCCAGGTCACGCAATGGCTCGCCGCTGTTGGCTGCACAATCCTACCTACAAATCCAACTTCACAAAGACTGTCAGCCGGGACCTCAGAGGGAGGAGGTGGAGGAAGACGGCCTTTGGTGGTCCGGTGGTCCCCATTAACCGGGTAACATGGTTCTCTAGCGTTCCCATTCTCACACCTGGAGCGGGAGGCTTCAAATTTCGGATATCGCCGAGAGACGGAAGGGGGTGGGACGTCTGATCAAGGGGGCATTTGATCGGGGGGTATCTGATCGGGGGGTATCTGATCGGGGGGTATCTGATCGAGGTGTATCTGTTTCTGTTACTTGTTTGGGTTCTGATTTGTAAATTTTCTTTTGGTAAAGAAAACATTTATCTCCCTTCTCCTTGTCCTTGCTGTTGTTTCTTCTTGTCATGGTCTCGTTCTTCCCGCTCCGGGGCCCGTCAACTGACCTACACGGCTCATATTAAAGTGAGGGACCGGCAATGGCGGTAGGGGGCTCCGGTCAGAGAGCAGGGGCTGGGGAAGGCCAGGCTGCTCCCTGCAGGCCGTGGAGGACATTTGAGGGATGGGTTTGGGTGACTGACCCACGCTGTCCTCCTCAAGGGGACCAATAAAACACATCTTATCTCCTCTTATCTCATCTCAGCCCCTCCAAGCTCTGCTCCCTCCTGTCCACAAGGTCTGCCGACCAGCGCTCACTCGACTCGCTGAAACAGCCATAAACGCTAAAATAAATGCCTTTTACACTTTATATTGGGGAATTAATTTAAATTAGTTTAGCTCTTTGAGTTTGTGGTGTCTAATGTCGTGCCGTGGTGGTGGTTTCAGTGTTACCTCGGGGTCATTTTAGAAACTGTTTCCCAGGTTTGATGGTTTTATTTGACCGAAGTAATCATGGCTTTTATTATTAAAGTGAAAGAACAAAAAAGTGTGATGTATTCGGATGTATAATATGAATGCATATTGTTCATATTCTTATAAGGTGAAGATGTTTAAAGCAATATTATTTATTGTTAGTGGCAAAAAATGCATTAGATACTGTTATTATAGTAGTTATGCTGATAATACTAGTTTCATCTGTATTGTGAAATTATAATATATGACAGAAGTATTAGTATATTATTTTCGACTCATTTAGGATTTGCATTAATTTGGGATTTAAATGGTTTGGCCATTTTCTTGGAATCAGAAGATACATATCATGTTAGGAAAGATGCAAAAAACAGGAAAATGTATTTTCACGATATTATTATTATATTATTTGATTTTCGTATTTATTTTTCCCAGAGGAATGCAATGCACGTAGGTAAAAATACGTAAATATCAGATTTACGTACAGGGCTTATGTATCAAACAATGAGGATAAAATATGAAGACCGCATAGGGAGGGTAATTTTGGAAATTCCCACAGACACACAGACCCAGACCCAGGAAATAGCTAGCGAGCTACACACACAGGCCACAGTGATGCTTGTGACATTTAGCGACATGCCAGTCGCTGCGTGTGAATGGCTGATCTCCCACACCGATGGCCTTTAGAAAATTGACTGGCTGGAATTACCATGGAGAGCCAGCAATATTAACCCTCGATTAAACTCTTAGCGAGCTCACACACACACACACACTACACAAACTACACACACACACACACACACACACACACACACCCACACACAAGTACCAGGACTATCTTCTGCTTCTACTTCACTTGCATGTTCCAGGTTCGATGGCATAATCATTTCCCTCCTCTTCCTCCATATAATCAGATTGCCACTCGCTGCTCTGGGCTGTATCTCTATCTATCATCTCTCCTTCTGCTCCACTCCGCAATCTCTCCTCCTCTCAACCTAGCCTCCCCCTCAACGTTTTCCTCCTCCTCACTTATGTGTCCTCCTGAATCCCCCACTACCACAACCACCATCACCACCACCACCACCAATTCCTCCCTTAGGAACAGCCATCTAATTCGACCCCTGCACGCTTCCTCCATCGCCCTCCTCTCTGTCCTCCTCCTCCTCCTCCTCCAAGCTCTCGATTTTGCTTCATCCATCCTGTGTCTCTGTCCGTCTCCTCTTCTGCGTGGGAGAGGTGGGGGGGCGGAGGGAAGGTGGGGTTGCAACTTGGTATCGACGAGACGAGTGGGTTTGGTCTCATGCCTTCTAGTGTCGTCCATGTATGTGTGGCGACGATTTACGTCTCCTTGGGTTCAAATGGTCATCGGTCTGACCTCTGGCAGGGTGCAACCGACGAGTAAACAAACAATGGTTACTGTGATTGGCTTCCTCTTTGTGAGAAATATTTTTTGAGGCACTTTTTGCAAGACACTCATTCAATTCAAAAACACAATATTTCTACTGTTTTTGTTCTCCATGCTTTGATCCTTCTTTTGAGGTATTTCTCCTTTAAATAAATCCACTTCCTATTCATTATTTTTGATGGTATATAAATCGTTTAACCTGGCTCTTCCGGGGGCGTTCCAATACTACTGTTCCCCTTCTTGTGATCCTTGCCTCGACCACCGGTGCCCTTGGTGGAGTCCTTTGTCCTCCTCGATGGTATGCTGGGACTATGACTGATGGAACGGAGTAGGACATGGAGGCCTATACCATCCGACCAATGACGTGGGCTCAGAAGCGGCAGCTAGGCCCTGGGCTAACCATGCAGTGTGCATGTGGGCTCTATACTGTGATGAGCCTGTGTTGTGTTTTAATGCTGAACCTGGAATCGACAAGTATTTTAAATTCGATTTGACCTCATGTGAAATAATGCATTGTTATGTTGTTTTGGTTTTCTTTGGTCTCTATTTTCTCTGTTATAATGTGAGAAACTTTTATAATTCTACGTTTCACAACGTTTGTGTATATAATGACGGCCTTCGCTGCGACGTTGCTTTTAAGGCTTCACAAAGCTTTAACCTTTTTACATAAGTGGCCTCACATGAACACAGCGCGCACACTAGCATATAGGCGGACCAATGCCCACGCGTATCATGAGGTATTTCCTTGCTAATATTGGAAGGGCAAACCTTATCGGGTTCACCTTGAATCACTAACTTGTAGCGCTGATGAGACACAAAAAAAGATGAGAGGGCTCAGACCTCATTTATAGTCGGCGTGCGTGAACCGCGCAGGGCGGGAAGCGGACCCAAAGTGACGTCATCGACGCCCACGCACACGGTTCCTATGGCGATTAGTGGGGTTAACCCAAACACTGCAAACGGAAAGACGGACAGCGAGGCAGACAGACAGAATGGCCGATAGACAGAGAGTAGGAAGTACAAATTTCTGTTTGGATACACACACCAGCGGCGTGGCAAGAATAGAACAGAGGGGCAAAGGGATCCAAACTTTGGCCTTGTTGAACGCACGTATTTATGGTTAAGAATGTCAAGTGGTTTGTGTGCGTGTGCGTGTGTGTGTGTGTGTGTGTGTGTGTGTGTGTGTGTGTGTGTGTGTGTGTGTGTGTGTGTGTGTGTGTGTGTATGTGTGTGTGTGTGTGTGTGTGTGAGACAGTGTGTGTGTGTGTATGTCTGCTTTTTATCAGTGCAGTGCAGACTCTGCTGTCCAGTGGTGTGTGTGATAAGACAGAACGGACCGCCATGAAACACATACAGACACACGTACACTCACACACACACACCAGACACACACACACACACACACACACATTTTCCATCTCTACAGAGACACACACACACACACACACACACACACACACACACACACACACACACACACACACACACACACACACACACACACACACACTCCCACTTTAGCAGCCACATTATCAAAGTGCTGTAATGGTGCTTGGTCTTGACCCGGGGCAAGTATGGGAGCACGTACGATAACGACCTTATCTGTAGACGGAAAAATAGCCAACCACTGATGCCAACCCCCTGTGCGAAGGCGTCCGACTCCACTCTTTAAAATAGAAGCCAGGGACACTGGGTCTGTGAGTGGTTACACTGGGCTACTGCACAAAACCTGGAGCCAACATGCTATCGTACGGTCTACGAATGACCGAAAGACCTCATCAGAGGTCCACTCCTTTATTTGACGGAATGTTACCTAACAGGGGTTTAACCTTGAGACATACATGACACCCACTGCAGCTTTTCTAAAACGATGTATTCGTTGGATTAGAACAATATCGAT